>NW_003214138.1:0-1460 GCF_000006405.1 Perkinsus marinus ATCC 50983
AAGAGGGATACGCATCATCCTGGGAGTTGTTCCCATGTTGTGTGAATGTTATTGCCGATCGAATTGGAATATAAAGCCTTCGACCAGGTCGGAAATCAAGTTCGACTAGAGGGCATACAGATCCTAAGATATCCCGAGGTTATCATGGTAAGATACAAAACATGTCCACACCAGCTTTCATCAGATCAGCATGAAGACTCTTCAAGTTGTTCCTCATACTGGCCTCGACACGCAGCAGTGCTACAAGGGACGTCGCCTAATAATCATTAGTGTTGTTAGAGGAATAGACCAGATACCCATCCTCACCTCCATCACTCTCGACGCTGAACTCATCCCTTTTCCAAACAGAACCTTACTGCCCTCCTTCGACACGTAATCAGGGTACGATGATTCCTACCAAAACTGGGCTATCAAGTTGATAACATCTTGACAGTAGTAGTATCAATGACAACAACGAGTTGATAGCATCTTGATAGTAGTAGTGTCAATAACAACAACAAGTTGATAGCATCTTGATAGTAGTAGTATCAATAACAACAACAAGTTGATAGCATCTTGATAGTAGTATTATCAATAACAACAACGAGTTGATAGCATCTTGATTGTAGTAGTATCAATAACAACAACAAGTTGATAGCATCAAGTGTACGAGGTCCAAGCATAATAATAGTCTCACCTGTAGCATGGTCACTATCGCAACTACTCTCAACAGTTCGCTACGAACAAGTCCGAAGACCAACTCTCTCACTTCCTCAAGTCGCCTTAGTCGATCAAGAACACCTAAAAAGGACCCTACCACATCATCCAAACACGACCCATCAACCTAATACTTTTAACAAGTCTTGTGAATCTATGAACTCTCGTCGTGCCATCACCGTAACCATACGGAGGTTTCCTTGCAGCATTCAGAACATCCATATACCCTTCCCACACCGTCCTCGCTAACAGGTCCAACTCCTACATGATGCACTACTACATGATGAGGAATCATATATATTCAACTACTATTAATTATCTATATGATAGTTTGTATTATCGACATTTGTCGAGCCCATGGTAAAAGGCAGTACGAAAATCATCAAGAATGGATCTGCCGATCATCACTGCAGTTGATCTAATGTGTATATACATCTAAGATTGATAATTACTATAACTTGTATCATATCATCCACTACATCTGTTTACCTATTTTCTTGGAATGCCACCCTGGCGAAAATTATAGCACGCATATGTTTCCGCGGCCAATAACACAATTATTCTCCACCAAGCGAAAGGTGAAATATGTTCCCACGAGGCTTTTCCATATCATGAGTAAAACTTCATTATTTTTTATCATCTATCAATACATGATTTTGTTATTCCTTGAAAAATCATTGTATAACACAATGGTGAATACAATTTGTATTCACCATTAATATTATTCAATTACAATTACTCCCCGCTTACATCGAGTTCGATCT
>NW_003213309.1:0-2371 GCF_000006405.1 Perkinsus marinus ATCC 50983
TCGGCTCGCTCGAGCGCTGTCCGTTCCATGATGACTATCAGAAGCGTAATACACACACGTGATACCCGCCTGAATCGATAAGGTTGTGGCGCGTGAAGCAACCACACAACAAACCTGCAGAATTAATTTGGTGCATTCGTGACAGGGGAAAAGAGTGGTATATATCGCACAGTCTCGAATATCGTGTTGGTTTTTATTCATTATTGCGTTCATCTCGGCGTGGCAGACGAACCAGTACCTACCCAGAACAGTGGCACTCACGAGATCCTCGGTTCGATTTCAAACGAACAATATCATTACTGCATTTCAATGGTCGTGAAAGGGCATTATAAGTGTGGAACGCATAATCGCTTCCGCAATTCATTATCACACGTGAAGTGATATGGTACCATAGTTCGGAATATATTTCGAACCTTCTCGGCTGAACTCCACAACATTCTGAAAATCGCTAAAGGGGTGAATGTAAAAGCGTACGAAAACCACTAAAACATTTCTCATGCTGCATACTTGATACTTGATGGTTTCCTATCCTGATTCTGAGTTCTGCAATCTTTTCAATTCTACACAGCGACTCCCAGTTGGATTGCCACCATGGGAATCGCGAACTGTGGGAATTTCCCACAATTTTCTATCAGTATGTTCGGATTTCAAGCCAAGCTTGGCCCCCACGAAACTATTCTCCGTCGTTGACACAAAATGCCGCCCAAATTACCATCGGAGCAGAGTTACAACGTCTTATACGAAATACACTATGAGTAATCGGCGATTACTAATCGCCGGGGTATTATTATCATAATCCCCTTCAATCGCGAACTCGGGAGTAGCCACGTCCACAGTCCCTCAGGAAGCACACCAATGATGCAATATACCAAGGAGTCCTCGGCAAGGACAGGCTAATTCTGATAGCATATACATGCATGCCCTCTAGCAGCGCTAGGATATACGTTTAGTTCTCTCGGCTGAACTCGGATCCCTAGTCTCGCTATACATAGCGAGAATTCAGACACGACTCGAGATAGAATTCCCTTATTGTCATCAACACGCGTAGCTGACCATGTGCACATCTTTCAACACTGCTCAACCCTTGCGTCCCCATACTTCGAATCGATCGGCTTATCCCCCTTCTTTCCCCAGTTCAACAAAGCATCGTTATCGATCTCACCCATCGATGGGAAGCCATTGTACCTGACGACACTCTTCATGTCTCTATAATCACTTAGAGAAGAGAAAACTGAGAAGCTGACTCGAAAGTTCATGACAATCATCGGCATTCCTATTCCTACCAAGGCTCTGCTGAACTAAGATCAAGTTTACATTGACACAAGATGAAGTATAAAGTTGAATCATCAGGACAAGTGCCGAAGGAAAATTTGCACAAAGTCGACTACGTCTGTTGGTAACAATATAAGAATTCTGAAGAGAATTTGAGAAATTCTTAGAGGAAACCTGTGGGAGGCACCGGTGTCACTAACTCCTTACTACTCCTTACTAAAACATGACACCAATACCATCACCACAACTGAATGGAAGGGCATCGGAACCTCCTCATGCGGGAACAAGTCGTGAAATTCCGTCATGCTATAATGTAACTTCACGACTTATTCTCAGATTATCCTTCCATTGCTAATCTATCAGACTAAACCTACCCTATTCCCACCACCTTCTTGTCAGGATTCACAATAACAGCGCCAACCTGAGGATAAAGCTCCCGAAAGTGATAGAGCAAATCACATACGATTCGTATGATATGATTGGGACTTTTAAATTATCCTACTTCACGGTACGAGATAATGAAAATCTCAATATTTGCCGAGTAGAAATTGTTTTTGCCTATGGAATAGACCGGGATAAAGTGTTTCCACAACTCAGATAGAATATCGCTGCCGCCGGGGATCGAACCTGCGTGGAAGGGTCCTTGCTCCTCATCGCTGTAACATGCGCGAGCGCCATAAAATATTCTGTCCATGCGAGGTTATCCTCTCTCGGACCGCAATCATCCTCGGGGACTCTCATAGTCGGCGAATCAGCCATGTTATTAGAAATACCACCGCTAAACAGTCGAGCCGCTCGATGTACATTCTTTTATTGGTATGGTTAGGAGACATATGACACAACACGAGGGTGTCTTAAAACACAAAGGTTCCATGCTGGAATCGTATAGTATCATCGCCTTCACTGCCTCAGTAACCACCCTATAAGGCTCATAGGGTGGCCACTGAGGCATATGTGCTGATAGCAGTAGCAGCAGTATGAGCATTAGTATGAGCAAGAGAGTAGAGCATCTGCCGTGCTGCTCATAGTATGAGCATCCAGTTCGACTCAATCGAACTGGACACTGAAGTATCACGTAAAAGATGATACTCTGAGCATC
>NW_003206346.1:0-1550 GCF_000006405.1 Perkinsus marinus ATCC 50983
TAAACGGCGGTCTCTTTGACAAGTGCTTGGACTCCTCCAGTATCACAATAAGAACCAGGGATCACAGAATCACAGTATGCATCAGCATCGGTGCAATCCGGAATGCCAGTAGTGGTACTTGATGCAGAACTAGTCGTCGTACCAGTAGCGGACGTGGTAGTTGTAGTACTGCTAGTACTCGTGGTAGTTGTAGTACTGCTAGTACTCGTGGTAGTTGTAGTACTGCTAGTACTCGTGGTAGTTGTAGTACTGCTAGTACTCGTGGTAGTTGTAGTACTGCTAGTGCTCGTGGTAGTTGTAGTACTGCTAGTACTCGTGGTAGTTGTAGTACTGCTAGTACTCGTGGTAGTTGTAGTACTGCTAGTACTCGTGGTAGTTGTAGTACTGCTAGTACTCGTGGTAGTTGTAGTACTGCTAGTACTCGTGGTAGTTGTAGTACTGCTAGTACTCGTGGTAGTTGTAGTACTGCTAGTACTCGTGGTAGTTGTAGTACTGCTAGTACTCGTGGTAGTGTTAGTACTGCTAGTACTCGTGGTAGTTGTAGTACTGCTAGTACTCGTGGTAGTTGTAGTTGTTGTAGTAGTAGTCGTTGTTGTTGTAGTAGTCGTTGTTGTAGTAGTAGTCGTTGTTGTAGTAGTAGTCGTTGTTGTAGTAGTAGTCGTTGTAGTAGTCGTGGTCGTCGTCGTTGTAGTTGTCGTCGTTGTTGTAGTAGTCGTTGTTGTAGTAGTCGTCGTTGTAGTAGTCGTCGTTGTGGTTGTGGTCGTCGTTGTTGTAGTAGTCGTCGTTGTAGTAGTCGTAGTAGTCGTGGTCGTCGTCGTTGTAGTAGTCGTCGTTGTAGTAGTCGTTGTTGTAGTAGTCGTTGTTGTTGTAGTAGTAGTCGTTGTTGTAGTAGTAGTAGTCGTTGTTGTAGTAGTCGTTGTTGTAGTAGTCGTTGTTGTAGTAGTCGTGGTCGTGGTTGTTGTAGTAGTCGTCGTTGTAGTAGTAGTCGTTGTTGTAGTAGTCGTTGTAGTAGTCGTGGTCGTCGTCGTTGTAGTAGTCGTAGTTGTCGTCGTTGTAGTAGTCGTGGTCGTCGTTGTAGTAGTAGTCGTTGTTGTAGTAGTCGTTGTTGTAGTAGTCGTTGTTGTAGTAGTCGTGGTCGTCGTCGTTGTAGTAGTCGTTGTAGTAGTCGTTGTTGTAGTAGTCGTTGTTGTAGTAGTCGTGGTCGTCGTCGTTGTAGTAGTCGTGGTCGTCGTCGTTGTAGTAGTCGTTGTTGTAGTAGTCGTGGTAGTAGTAGTCGTCGTTGTAGTAGTCGTGGTCGTCGTCGTTGTAGTAGTCGTTGTTGTAGTAGTCGTGGTCGTAGTCGTCGTCGTTGTAGTAGTCGTGGTCGTCGTCGTTGTAGTAGTCGTTGTTGTAGTCGTTTTAGTTGTCGTCGTTGTAGTAGTAGTCGTTGTTGTAGTAGTCGTCGTTGTAGTAGTCGTTGTTGTAGTAGTCGTTGTTGTAGTAGTCGTCGTTGTAGTAGTCGTCGTTGTGGTTGTGGTTGTCGTTGTCGTTGTTGTAGTAGTAGTCGTTGT
>NW_003203231.1:0-1161 GCF_000006405.1 Perkinsus marinus ATCC 50983
TATGTCTTGGGATGGCCCGCCCGATGGAATTTGTCAAAGGCGAAATAGTATTTTAAAATGGTGTAGACACATTAATGGTACGGAGGCCTTCCTTGGGGATGGCATAGCACCAATAATGAAAGAAGCCTTGTTGAGCAGCACTACGAGTACTGTTATGATTGTGACGCGAATTCACTTATGTTTATTTTCGTTGTGTTGGACAGTTGTAATGAGGAAGAGACGAAAGGTATCAGACTATTGATGAATGAGACGACGTCGTTATCTACTATTTGCTATCGATTCAACACTATCGTGTTAATATCAATGGAGAAAGTAAGTGTCATCCAATGGGCACGAAAGGAGTTGTTAGCGGATAATACTATCATCTCGGACCTCGAGAGCCTGTTATAGACGACCTGTACTTATATTTGACGCCCTGTATATTTGTGTCGCTATGTATAGGCTTCGACCCACTGCGAAGCTATGATCGTTTAATATCATCAACCGGCCCTTCTCTCAATGCAAATCCACCGCCAGCCTCCTCAACTTTAAAAGCAATTCACATCCACGATACAAGAATCGCTCTGTAATTGTATTATTCACCCCACGACGAGGTTTTCACTGAAAAGCTTGTCGGCTTTCATGAACAATGAGTGTGTACCGCACTGAGCAAAGTATCTTGTGAAACGAGTGGACGATACGTATGCTCGCCACAACTAATGAGACGCAGTCATCAAGGTTATGGATCGTGGATGCTATGACAGCTCGTGAGTCGCCGATTGTGCGAGTCACACTCGAAATGTGCCTTCTTAGTCACCCAGTTAGTCTCAGCTTACCGCCGCTCATTTGCATTTATCTATGATGGCTTCACGGACTTTCTCCGCTGTTTTCGTCGCTCTCTGTGCTTTCCAGGACATCAATTCCGTGACGGGCAACGCCAATGACTGCGACACAGAGTGTGCCACAACTTACCCTGGGTCATATTGTAAGTATTGGAAGACGCCGAGCACCTGCTTCGGCTCGGATGCCCCGTGCTTCTGCGGCACGAGTGGACCGACTGAGGCTCTCCGAGGTTCCACATCCTCTGCTGCAGTCACGGATGAGGTCACTGAGGCCGCTACAAGCGAAGAAGGTACGACAGCAGCTCCCGAAGCAACGAGTACGACTGGTTCTGAAGCTACT
>NW_003215683.1:0-1191 GCF_000006405.1 Perkinsus marinus ATCC 50983
TTGTCTTTCACCATTCTAAATGTTCCGTAGTAACTGATGTTGCACCATCATGAATCTGGCGTGCAACCTAACTTACGCAGTATATGGATCAATTGCACCAGAGGTCATCAGAACGCCGACAAGATGGATCTTGGGTACAGCAGCCTTGGCGATGCGTGCTCCAACCGTGGCCACTACAGAAGCTGAAGGAGGTAAGACAGACTGCCTGCCACAGGCATCCATCGACGACAACTAGGCTATTCGGTTTGGTAACCATACCTGCCGCTGAATTCCCGACAAGGTGCACTTTGGTATTCAAGTGCGGGTATAGCTCAAATATCTTGTTCACGAAGTTAATCCTGCATGTGGACAGTTGAGAAAGCCATCATCGACTTCGGAACATCTGACATGTTTTGAATGAAATCTTCCCATCCCGACTCGACGGCTCCCTTGCTGAATCCCGTCGGAGCAGGCGCATCGACCCAGATACCATTGGCCTGTTGGGTCCACGAGAATCTGAGATGATTGGAACCTTCGAAGTTTTCTGAACATGCCATAGATCTTACATGTTCTTTTGTAATTTTCCTGAGATATCCATGATGCATGGTCCACTCTGCTGCAGTACTGACGACAAACTGCTGGCACCAAAACCACCCTCGATAAGCAAGAAGGTAGGCGCCGTTTGTGGCCCGTTATCGGCTTCTATAACGCTATAGAAGTATCTACGATAGATACATGACACATTTACGAGATCCTGAATCTCCGTTCCACCCACTGGTTGTGTTTGCTGACTTGGATGTAACCAAAATGTTCATTGCCACCACTGATGGGGCAAAGCGGCCTCTCACTTCCCACTCTCTCGAGGATAGCGATAGATAACAAGAAGAGAATCATATATACTATGCTACCGATTCGGTCTCTTAATTTCGGTGGGAATGAAGTTCATTCAATGAACCAATCAGACATCCTCGATCCGAGGGGAGACGCAAGGCGCCGACGTACCCTATCACACAAGGAGTCTCCTACAATTGCGCGCATGGGATTCCCATGCGAGCAATTGTAGGAGACATGTCGCTAATAGCAGGATAGTTGCTGTATGATGAATCATCCTAGATCATCCTGGATGATCTGTCCGCTTGTGTTGGTCAGTTTATTCGCTGCGCTATATCGTGCGTTTGCTATGTGCGACTGTGCGGCCCTACTTGAGCGACC
>NW_003205852.1:0-1600 GCF_000006405.1 Perkinsus marinus ATCC 50983
CCAGTGTTCTTTGGCTTCTTCAGACGTGTCACCTCCCATAATGTATGACACACATACTGCATGGCCACAGATGTTATTTCGAGACCACGGACTGCAACTGCACCAGATGCCCAGTGGGGGAGCGATCTCACAGCTAGGCACGTCACGGTATGTGACCACAGAATATCTCTTCTTCAGGGCTCTAGCCTCGTCGAGACTGCTGTAGTCACCCTCCACGAGCTTCTTCGGTTCCACGTTGTTAGCGGAGAAAATGACATCTCGCAGAGAAGTTGCTCCGCCCACCGGTTTGGATCGCTCGCTGGTAAGGAAGATCCACTGCGTGTCGTTTGTGTCCATATCTCTGGAATGTGCGGATGTCCAAGATCTCGGAATGACAGAATACAGATCGTTGTTGAAAAACTCAGCTGCTAGCCTTTTCTCCTTCAGATAAACTTTCCCTTTGATGGCTTCGTCTCGACTATATTGAGAGATCTGCATCCAGCTTGCTGGAGACTTCTTCTGTATCTGTCGGTGAGTACGATCTTCGGTGTGGAATCTCTCCACGGCGTTATTGGTTCTCGGACCTAAGTTCCTTCATACTACATAAAGTGAGTTATTGGACCAACCTGACACCTCGCTGGAGTATATACCCCAGTGGCTCCTCCCATCGTCGTCTGTTAGGTATCCGTCTATGTCTTCGAGGAACATGTTGATGGCCTCTCGTTCTGCATCACTTGTTGTCACGACTCTGTCCAAAGACTCTGATTAATTATATTCATATAGTCGTGTCGACTCGACACTGTCGAGCTCATCACAATTTTAGTAGGATTCTCACCTGAGCTCCATTTTTTGAGGAATAAGTCTCTCAGCCTTCTCCATTCTGCTCTACTCCAGGCTTCTGACATCAGGTCTAAGTCCTTGTTGATGAGGGCCCAGGTCTTCATAGTCAAGCGGGCGTTCGCCTTGGCTTTGCGAGCTCGTTGCTTAATGTGGTAGAAGCACGATATGATTACGACGCTGCCACCAAGTGCTGCTCGGACACCGCTATGTAAGCTCGGTGAGCCATCCAATGGATGGATGGCATCCATCACAACCTCCGATGGTTCGATGTTGGTCAGGTCGATCGCCCTCGCTGCTGCTATCAACCCCCGCAGGGAAGTGTGCCACGGAGTTAGTGGATTCTCGTCTCATCATGCACAGGGCAACTGGCTGAGCCGTTCCTCCTCGGGGCAGGACACAAACCACAGTGAGTACAACATCTGCGAATATCATATTGTAGGTTGCATCCAAACCGATAGTCGTAGAGCCTTGTAGATGCCCCAACATTCTCAGACTTGTGAAGATCATGGCCAGCTCCGTCACCTCGTATCTACCATTTGGCTTCAATTCTTTCTCGCAAAGGATGTTGTCCAGGATGAAGCAGCGATCCGCTTCGTGAACATTGGTAAGGTCATCGTCCGTTGCGGAACCGCTCTCTACTGCATTCATACTCGCCGAGACTGGGACCATTTGTTGCCTAAGCTCCTCCAAGTTCAGGCGTAGATTACTGACTTGCTCGATGAAGCTGTCGAGGTTTAAGCCACCCTTCCCGTTATCCTTGAGCGATCGGTCACCGAAAATA
>NW_003208052.1:0-846 GCF_000006405.1 Perkinsus marinus ATCC 50983
TCGGTAGCTCAGTCGGCAGAGCGCGTGCCTTTTAAGCCCGTGGCCGCGGGTTCGAGCCCCGCCCGAGGTGCGCATACATCAATAAGTGGTTTTTAGTCTATGGTTTGCTGGAAATTGCCTTGGAAGAGTTTAGGGGTCCGTTTTTACTAGATGAAGTGCTGCATTCGCCTCGGTAGCTCAGCCGGCAGAGCGCGTGCCTTTTAAGCCCGTGGCCGCGGGTTCGAGCCCCGCCCGAGGTGCGCATACATCATTAAGTGGTTTTTAGTCTATGGTTTACTGGAAATTGCCTTGGAAGAGTTTAGGGGTCCATTTTTACTAGGTCGAGTGCTGCATTCGCCTCGGTAGCTCAGTCGGCAGAGCGCGTGCCTTTTAAGCCCGTGCCTTTTAAGCCCGTGGCCGCGGGTTCGAGCCCCGCCCGAGGTGTGCATACATCAATAAATGGTTTTTAGTCTATGGTTTACTGGAAATTGCCTTGGAAGAGTTTAGGGGTCCATTTTTACTAGGTCAGGGCCGCGGGTTCGAGCCCCGCCCGAGGTGCGCATACATCAATAAGTGATTTTAGTCTATGGTTTACTGGAAATTGCCTTGGAAGAGTTTAGGGGTCCATTTTTACTAGGTCAAGTGCTGCATTCGCCTCGGTAGCTCAGTCGGCATAGTGCGTGCCTCTTGAGCCCGTGGCCGCGGGTTCGAGCCCCGCCCGAGGTGCGCATACATCAATAAGTGGTTTTTAGTCTATGGTTTGCTGGAAATTGCCTTGGAAGAGTTTAGGGGTCCATTTTTACTATGTGAAGTGCTGCATTCGCATCGGTAGCTCAGCCGGCAGAGCGCGTGCCTTTTAAGCCCGTG
>NW_003215577.1:0-1218 GCF_000006405.1 Perkinsus marinus ATCC 50983
GAAATTCCCTCGAATCGCGTGACTCGTCAGCATGGTGATAATTGGTTACACAACACCAAATAATTTCTAGGCAATCTATAAATGGGTATCTCCTCTCGAATCTTGTGTCACCAGTCACCAGAACACAGTGTTCTGAACACTGGTACAAGGAAATAACCGTGAACAAAGCAGGCATCATCGAGCACGAATGCAAGGATACGGTGACATATAGAACCAATCTAGGGAGAACAAATAAGATCTCGTAGAGGGCCACGAAAACGAGCCGTCGGGTGGTTGTCATGAGTTAGGGGGGATCGGAAAAGATCAAAAAAGAAATGATAAAGGTAAGTCGGTCAACTCCACTCTTGGACATTTACCGCCTTTCATGCGGCTTTGGCGCAGTAGGTAGCGCGTAGGTCTCATAATCCTAAGGTCGCGAGTTCGATCCTCGCAGGCCGCATTGTGAATCAGGTGGTGCTTTTCATTGGTGAAAAGTGTTCACTGGCTCGGAAGGATGTTTTCCATTACTGTGAAAAGTGTTCACTGGCTCGGAAGGACGTTTTCCATTACTGATAAAAATGTCTATCGGCCACGCAGGCAGGTGATCCGATGTATTCGTGATTCAGCCCAGATAGCTCAGTTGGGAGAGCGCCAGACTGAAGATCTGGAGGTCCTCAGTTCGATCCTGGGTCTGGGCATTATTGAGTTTAAGTTTTAGTCGGAATGAGTCTGTACTGATCCATTCCGCCCTAGGTCGAGCTAGCGAGAACACGAGTGAGCAAAGATAAATAAAGAGTGGTCGATGCAGGGCTCGAACCTGCGACCCTCGCGTTATTAGCACGATGCTCTAACCGACTGAGCTAAACGACCAAACTGCACATGGTAAAGGTATGAAACTCACGTGCGTCCCCACTCCCCCTGTCCAATGTTGCCAAAGTGGGCACGTGGCGCTAGACTCCGGTCCACGGTATATCCAACTTTGGGCAAGGGGATCAGGGGCCATTTGAGCGACCCTCACAAAGCATAAGCATCTCTGAAAGCACGCGCGTGGGGGACTAGCTCAAATGGTAGAGCGCTCGCTTAGCAAGCGAGAGGCACCGGGATCGATGCCCGGGTTCTCCATTTTCTTTGACGTTGCTAGCATGAGTAATTCAACTGCATTACATCGTTGAAAGGTATCTGAAGTTTGAAGTGTAAGAAGTAAGGTACAATGATGGATCAGGTTGCACGAGGATTAAA
>NW_003205989.1:0-2413 GCF_000006405.1 Perkinsus marinus ATCC 50983
CCAGCCGTAGCGTGGGATGGCCTACAATGACGAGATAAAACTTCAGATGCTGAACTGGCATTCGAGCTTACTGCTTATTGATGATGCGAATGATCTCATCGTGACAGTTGCCAATGTCCGTTTCCTTCGACTCGCCCGTTACCAACAGATAGTGACCGTAATCACCCTAAAAGCAATCAAAATCGCGAATGCCTTCCAACGTATCAACTCTACCTCATAGGAGTTCTTCACAACCCTAACTTCAACATCATACCTGTTATGCAACTGTTGCACTACTTCCTCACTCAATGTTGTCACTGAAGTAAACCACACATACACCTTCCCACCAATCAACTAACCCTAGACTTACATGCCGTGTCCGGGATGCCCATCACAACATTCTTTGCTGTGAACGAGTCCAACAAGCGGGACACAGCATCCTGGAATACACCACAAGCACGGTATCACACGGCATCAACCATTTTCAATTACCTTCATTCGGCCCAAGAACTGCTCCGTGCCCCGCAAGTGCAGAGTTACAGTCCCATAAGCATCCTTAGTGAAGTCGACACTACCCGTGTTCGACAGCGGACCATTCTCCCCTAACAAAGTAGCATCATGACAAGGACGGGGGTTCGATCCCCAGTGAGGGTATTTTTACCATCTTCCGGTCCAGGACTCGACCTGACATGCTTGAAGAGCCTCCTAGTTGCGTCCTCTACCGATTTAGGACTACAGTTCACCAACAGTGTCTCGTACCTTCTCACAGCAATCAACAGTAAGCCAGCTACGGTACATATCCTCAACTACCTGTCCTCAGAATCCTTGGTAGGAGTATCTTCCAACGTCGATGGTGATGATGGCGTTACACCGGTTAACCCAAAGGCAAACAAATGCTCAATCGAGAGCGTCAACTGATACGCGGAATGACAGCTCTTCCCGACTACCACCATCAGCAACAAGTATTCACCTCGGAAGTCTTATTCTCCCTCTTGAACTTCTCCAACCTGTCGATCCAGTTCTGTTCAACCTCCAGCACACTAGCCTCTACTCCCGAGAGGACCTGATTCGGCCGAGGTGTGGTAACAACGACTGGACGATACTCACCATGGTGGGACAAGATCCACTCTCCTCCTCATCATCATCGACCTCTTCGTCAGTAGCATCTAAGCTTGGCACGTGCTCGGGGTTACCTCGTCTGAAGGGACGAAAACACAGTGAGAAGTTCCAATAGAAATCCATAGGTTTCCGCAGTAGTGAATAATATCAACGTATTCAACGCCAACTGTATAGGTCTACTAATACACACTCAATAGTCTTGGAGAGAAGAACATAAGACACAGCTCTAATATTTGCAGAGTGTCAGAGGCGAGTTTCGAACCCGATACCACCGGGAAGAGAGACCAATGCTCCCCCGCTCAACCATCCCCACTACCTAATACTAATCTCCACACCTTTATCCCTAGCGAAACTGCGGAACTTCTGCAGCCCCTGTCCTCCCCGACCAAGATTCAACAGCTGCTTCGAGTGATCCGAACGTAGCGATATAGTGCACCTATCACATATTCATAATACCATATGGGCATACATCTGCTACCGGAAGTTGTGTTCCCTCCATTCCTCCATCATGCTATACATCACCTTCTTAGCTCCTTCAAGTTCTCCAGGATAACACTCAAAAATCAACTAATCACAATACCATCACAACCCCAACCAGAGAGGCCCCACCAACCTCAACATGACCACTCGCCGCAGCATCTTTCGATGGATCCCCAGTATGCATAGCTTGACGCCGGCTACTACCAAATCTACCATCATCAAGTTCAACCCTCAACATTAGCCCTGCATCCCTTAGACGCCGACGGTAACCCGTGAGACCATACTGAAAAGGAAGCTACTTGTGCGTATGCCGTGAGTGTTACTCACCTGGCATGGCGCACGGACTACATTGCCGAAGGAAGCAGCAGGATCACGCTTCACCGTCCTTCTGTCCCATATGCACTCAATGAGGTCTTCTGCGTCAACCTCCTCATCAAGACGCCACCTGATGCCCCACCATATGGCCTCGAGGTGTGATGCCAAATGCAATCACTTACACAAGGGTTGACCTCTTCTGGGACTCTACGAACTTCATCACGATATCCTTAGCGGCACTCAGACTGACAACAACATGTCAATACACGCAGGTTCGATCCCACCACCCATCATTTTTCTCCTATTTCAATAACACCAACTACTCTACATCATTTCCAGGTAAATTCAGTCAGAATTTTTTAATAATTTCCTCACATTTCTCAAGAAAAATACCAGTGTGGGAAAATACGTACATGGTTAACCACATATGTTGCTGACGATATGCAAATTTTGAGGAAATTTTGGGAAAATTTCGTCGATACCTGTACATTTGCATTCCGATTCGTATGTGAACGTGTAT
>NW_003200944.1:0-1491 GCF_000006405.1 Perkinsus marinus ATCC 50983
CACGGAGCAGCTATAGTGAGAGAATACGTACACCGCCCTCTGGGCTAGGTGGATAGGAGGTGAACTTCATATAAGTCCGTAAGTCACGAACTCATGAGTAATTGTGATCGAGGCCCGCTGCCCGCATAGTCTGCGGATGGTCGGATAAGGTGTTTCTGGGATCACTAGGATTTGTGTTTAAGAGTGATTAGTAACAAGGCCACACCTGTGTTTCATGGGTTGGGGACCCGAGAACGGCGGAAGGGATCAGATCACTGACATAAAACCCAGGCGTGAACTTGCTAACACCCTTAATTAACCCGGTGGGCATTCAAGTATGGAGCTTCGAACATGCACGCGGGAGAGGTTTGGCAACATGAGGCGGGGGCATTCACCCGGGATCTGCACGGTGGCTGATTGGTATAGCCGTGTTTTATCCCGGGCACTGAATGCGTCACGGACGTGGACTGCTTCCCACATGGGTTTGTGAGATCCACCCTCGTCCGTGACATATTGCCAAAACTCCCATCACAGAACCTCCATCAACTGCGAACGGCATGACGTGAGTGAAGGTCTCCCAAGAGAGCAAGTTCACGGATAGCCGAAAGACAGATGACGGAATTTCAAGAGAAAAGCAAGACGTCAAGTCGTTGCTAAAGCAGTGATCCAGTCTGATCACCTTCGGAACATACACCCAAGAACAGAGAAAGTTCCCCCAGAGTGCTTGAGAATTCCTGTTGGAAACCCTCAAGCACTCTTAGTTAGGCATCAGACGAGCTATCTTGGGTGTGACGGTGTTTAGTTTTTTTTTCTATCTGAGATGGGGGGCATTCACCCGGGATCTGCACGGTGGCTGATTGGTATAGCCGTGTTTTATCCCGGGCACTGAATGCGTCACGGACGTGGACTGCTTCCCACATGGGTTTGTGAGATCCACCCTCGTCCGTGACATATTGCCAAAACTCCCATCACAGAACCTCCATCAACTGCGAACGGCATGACGTGACTTTTGAATCATGAGAAAATGCACAGCGATCACGGTTAGACAATTTCATTCCAGATCTAAGTAACATCCCGTGTAGCTTGAATTCAGTGACTGAATTTCAGTCGTAAGTCCAATAGCTACATACAATGTTGTCGTCCGTCCTGTTATCTCGGTAAGAGTGACAGCCTGTCAGGGACAGGCAGTCAATGACAACATTCTTGAGCGCTTCAAAACTACTGTCTTAATGTGTGTTACGCTGAAGAATAGAGCACATAACGGTTGGATGACGTGAACTGTATTGACTAACACAGCACAATAGGACGACTGAAAACTAAAGTGATACTGGGCAATATATGCGACGTGAGAGCTTTGGCGCTGCAAGAGACCTATACTGCCCCAATTGTAGATCCTAGAACAGACATGGCGGAGGCTCTACGCTCTCTCATACATGCATTGAAGTCGATTACATTGAAAATCACAATGTGAAAGAAAACCGTTTCGATAAGATACATCAGCCGGGGTCTTGC
>NW_003199691.1:0-1065 GCF_000006405.1 Perkinsus marinus ATCC 50983
TTTCACACCACTGCGGGCCCGACCAAATCCATACGAATGGTCGTCGGCGATTTTGAGACGGGCGAATTTGGTGGTTGTGCTGTTGTTGAATTCACACAGGCGAAAGATGCTGAGAAACTTAGCGGAGCGAAGCTCGATGATGGCATTATTGTAAGACGACCAACAGCGAAGGAATGGGTCGCTCTCGGTGAGGGAGATTGGCCTGGGCTTTCCTATGGGCGAATCGATCCCGAAATACAAAAAAGTAATACTTTTCTACGGTGTTCTTATTTGATTGCGTTTATTTCAGGTTTGTGTTCACCGAGTCCGGAATCACAGAAAAGTTCGGTTCGTCCTTCTGAAGGGTCTTGGGCGAGCGTTTTTGCCGGACAAAATTCAGCGCGATGGTCACAACGCGTTTAATAATTTTGTGTACGATTCTACTGACGTTTCTACGCTGATTTTGTGTTGGCTTCTGAGTCGTTATAAACTGAAGGGAAAGATTTCGTTCATTTTCATGTTACTATTGCGACTGCAATTGTTTTTCTACAGCCTGGCATGTGCAGCTGTGGTCAATGATGAAAGCAAAGCTCTTAAGTTGATCTCACAGACAGCTCACTCCGGCCAGTCGGTTCGAGAGGTGGTGACACCAGAGGAAATGGAGAAGTGGATCAAACAGCAATGGTGACACCGCTATCACCATTCGCTGTGCTCGTTTGACAAGTCGAGATTTATGATATATGGGGGTCTATTAGAAGCTCAAGCTTAATGGACTCGAATTGAGCTAGTACTGTCCAATCGAATCGTATCAAACATTATACGGTACAGTTGTCTAATACTGCTTGTAGTAACTAGCGTTCGAGAACTGTTCCCCATTGTAGGATGTACTATTTTTCAAAACACTATTCGCATAACTCAGCTCGATTGTTCAGGTGGGATGCTGCCTTAGCCGCTATTAAATTGGACCACGAACAACAGCAATCAAGAGGAAGCGGTGGGAAGCGAGTTGATTATTTTGGGCCACCTGTGCGGGAGGCCGTACGAGAGATCAAAACTCGAGGGGGAGGAGTTGGTCAGGAGTCTCGA
>NW_003215015.1:0-1890 GCF_000006405.1 Perkinsus marinus ATCC 50983
GTCGTCATCTGCTCCGGCGAATCGAAGGGCCGATGAAACGCTTTCAGAAGAATCCGACTATTCTCCAAAGCAAGGATGCTCGCAAAATCATCAGAATGTACAACAAGATGGCGAAGACTTTGGTCGAGTTCGAGACGTTGTGGTATGAGGCATGGCTCAACTCAATCGAGGTTGCCAAGAGCGGGCTCCATGCTACACTGATTGTCCGACATCCTGATGACGGCAAATTCTATGTCAACTTCGACTGGGAGATTCTTCAGTTGATACGGGAGACCAAGTGCCTTGAACGCATCGGAGTAGAGGTTCCTGGGCCAGCGCGACTTGTGCTATTACAAGAACAGAAGTTCAAGCAACACTACAATGAACTGTCGTACATTCTGAAAGAGTATCGTCGAGTGGTACAGGCTATAAAGCCGGTCGTGACGAACCTCCTCAAACCGCATATGGACAATATGGAGTACCAGCTTAGGCCTGGAATGATTGCTCTCACTTGGACGTCTCTGAATATAGAGTCATATGTGGAGAATTTATGGTCGGAACTCAATGCTTTGGAGGAGCTTGTCAGAACGGTGAGTTTGTTAGACTGGGCGTTCTACCATTGTAAATGGTGATTCGCTCAGGTGAACGATTTGATGGATAATCGTATTGATGCTAATCTCAAGGATGTGTCTTGCATGATACTATTAGAGTTGCCAGAAGAAGGAGAGGTTGTGAGTCTTGATGACTTCGTTGAACTCCAGGAACGGCATGTCCGGGACATGACCAGCGTGCTTACGGCTAAGTCAGCCGAGATTGAAGCGGCTGTTGACGATATGCTTGGAGCAATTGTGGCCTACCCGGTCGATCCAAACGTAAGTTCTCAGCTTCCGTACTGTGCGACTACCTATTCTGTGTAGGTACATGGAGTATCCGAGTCGGAGCTCATCAAAGTGAAAGCACATTATAATTGGTCTATGTACCAGGCCCTGCTGAGTGCAACGAAGAGGAGTCTCCAGCTTCTCAAGGCCCGCATCTGCGCAAGGCCGATCGTCTCCTCGGTGGAATACGATGAGCTGCCTTCACCCTTCTTCGAGGTCAACCTGCAGCTTGATGGTGTCTCTGTCCGTCTTGACCCCAGTGTAGAAGAGCTGCAGTCGGCTGTGAACGGTGGTGCTGTGTCCATATTGAAGTGCAGTAAGATGATCGAGGCTTGGGACACTGTGACCATACCGAAGAGCGTGCAAATGATACTCAACCCGAACCTGCCTCCGGTCATAAGCCTCGGCAGTCAGGGCACCTTCTACGATCGTGTAGCTCAAGACAAGGAGATCCTCAAGGTTATTCTCATGCTCACTGGAGCTGTTCAGAATTCCGAGGATGAATGTAACGTCTATCTGGAGCGCTTCTCTTGTTACGGCTGGTTATGGGAAGACAGCATTGAAGATAAGTACAAGGAGTTCGAGGCTACTAATCCGACCTTGGATGACTTCGAGTGCAAACTGCGCAGCTTCGCTCAATTAGATGAGAAACTTGATTTGTTCGAGTCCTCTCGCCAGATCGGCGCCCTCCTACTCCGACCAGAGAGCCTCGCAAAAGGCTTGAAGGGTTTGGCCAACGAATGGAAGGTGGCGTTCAGTAAACAGCTGCATGTGAAGGCAAGAGACCGGCTGGAAGCTTTGACGGAGCAGATCAAAACGACTGCTAAACGCATGAACCGTACAGTGGAGGACGGCGACATCGATGCTCTCGGGTACGTGATGAGGACCCTCAATGACGTTAGACGGAAACAGTCTGAGATCGAGCTCGAGTTTGGACCTATCACCCACATGTATGCAATTCTTGACACTTACCTGCCGAAACACGTGATGGACAAAGATGAGCAGGATGCACGATCAATGCTGAAGAGGAATT
>NW_003211987.1:0-1737 GCF_000006405.1 Perkinsus marinus ATCC 50983
CCTCACGGTCATTCTACAGTCTCATCACGCTCACCCGTTCCCACAGCTGCATCACTCACGTAGTCGGTATATCCACTGCATACGATGAAAGACTCGGCATCTCAAAGGGAGGCGATTCTTTCTAAAATCGAATACCTCGGAAAAACTCCTGTCTCCACAATCATCTCCAGCCATCTCGACCAATTGCAATCAGGCCAACACGTTGAATCCCACTCGAAATCTGTCGTCGCAGCCACTGCGGGCCATTGAACAAAAGCTACACTGTTCTACCGAATCGTCTCATCCATTGAGGAGTAACGCAACGCTGACATACATCTCCTGCGGCTTATGAATGGTAATGCCTTGGGCAGGATTCACAGCGGCTCGCCGAAGAACGAATTAGTCACCATCATAGCCATCACTCCACCTCGTTCGGCTTGTCGTTGTCCTGACAGAAATCACAGAGTGGTATTAAAGCCCAGTGCAATAACATTAGAAGAGACGCTGATACTCAGACCGAACGTATTCAGTTGTCACTGCTTCGAGTAAGCGACGAAGAAAGAGTAGTCCACCACAAGAGATGCAACTCAAATTGTCATAGTCATAGTATACGCCCCTCGGATGTCAACACATGCAAATGTCTCACAACGTTGCTGAGCTATCTAGACGACACTACTGCGAGACCACGATCAACGGCCAATCATAGCTATGGCAATTCCCAGGCGAAAATGGGGATAGAGAGGTCCTCAGTAACGACTGCACAAATGTTCGTGTGCTACCTTAACGCAAACATATATATAGTGAACATTATCCTTCTCGTCACCACCGATAGCCGAAGTCATACCCATCATGGGCTTGGCAACAGTGTGAACCTAAAGTGAACCATTCCCATCCAACCGGAACGAGGAGAAAAGCGATACCTTGACAGACCACTGAAAGTCCGGTTTCTGCAAGTAGCTGAGACGGTAGCTCTGCTGACCATGAGATATGCATATGTAGACACCTTTAGATGGATTCAGAACCCGAGAAATCTACACAGGATGCTGATAATCGTCGACTCAGCAATCACTTCCAGCTGACCTCGCTCAGCATCTTCTGTGCATTCTGGCTGGATCCTTCACCACACAGCAAGGAATCAAGTGTTCCCTTATCGATGACGACATCAAACATGCCATCAGGAAACTCAAGTGCCCTGCGCAGCAGATCGAAGGTTCGACACCCACACGCGGTGTTTTACCTGCAGTCGGCCTGCTGGTAAACCATACCAGGCTTATCCTGATATCGCTCTTCCATCTGCTTTATAACGACATCTGAGAACAATTAAGCACCCTAGTGAAGAAGATTAACTTCATAAGATATACCAGAAATGTCCACATTCACTATATTCTGATATCCTTCTTCGTACATCTCCTCACTCAGCTTCGAGCTACCAGCACCAACGTTGAGGATCTTATCACCAGGCTTCGTATACTCTTGAACGACCTGGAAATTCAACAGTCACGTCATATCACTACAACGAAGATTTCTCTCACATCTTTGAGGCCTGCCCAACGCTGGTACCAGTCGAACGGCTCGGGGTCACGAGTGTAGCGCTCATTCCAGTACTCAGAGCGACCGTACTGAGCCATTGGGAACGAATAGGCTAAACACGAAACACTCCCATTGTGACACTGGAACTCAAGGAAAGGGTGTTCCAGCTTATATGAACGCTCAAATAGTCAGTTGTAACACTATACTCAGAGTCGGTAATCATTACCG
>NW_003202288.1:0-7856 GCF_000006405.1 Perkinsus marinus ATCC 50983
TCTTCCCATTTCCCCTTCAAAACGTCGGAGCTCTGTATTGCTCGCAGGTCTTGGATTTCCCTAATAACAAATTCCACTACGGTTAAAATCCAGAAAATATCACTAAATTCCACAACTTGTCACTATTTTCATCCCGATACCTCCCATTTCACTACTTTTCAAGTTCATGTGCCTCCTCGAACCGTGACAGCTTCCTGAGCACTTCAACGTACATTCCGAGTGCTTTGATCGTCTCCGGATGGTTTCTCCCAAACACCCTAGTTCGTATCTCCACACACTCCCTAATCATAACGATAACACTATACACACATTTCACACCAACTATATACTATTGTATTACCAGTAGTATTACATACCATAAATCAAGATATTTAATAACTCTAATGAGTATCAATACTACTGTCAGAGCAACCTCTGAATAGGCGCCTCTCGACAGCGTACGCGTGCACATGTTACTGATTATATTATCGATTTCACTTTGCGGAGAACAACCTAAGTTTTGCGATGATCAGTTCGGCTAAGAAGGTTGAACTTCATATAAGCAATCATAAGGCATTTAGATTTTCATTCTTTGATTCTTTAACAACACAGAGTTCAATCTAGTCTGCTTAATCACGAACAAGCACTCTATTCCCATACTAAAAATCACCGCATAAATTTGTGCCAAACTAAAAGAAGGTTCATCAACATATATTTTTTCGGCGAAAATCCCCGGAAAAATTGCCTTCATGCGAAACTTTCACCTTCCTCATCACAAGTCGAGTCGACAAGACCTACCGCCTCTGCACTACGTAGTATAACTTCTTCCCCCTAGTGATGACGTTATTCGAAGTAGCTACCATATCCCACATTCACACGGATGATGATCAACCAATGGTCACATACGAATACAAACCATAACACATACAATGCATGCCAACATATTCCGGGAAATTCCGATAGAAAAAATTCCGGAAATTCGCACATGTTTGTTACACACAAATCAAAACGTGTGAACATTTTTGCCCTCAACTTTTTCTCCACTAGAATTATTTCCACCTCAGAGCTTCCTCAGCCTCTCCAAACTTTCCTGCCTGCACCTGGGTATATCCAAGTTGAAGATATGCATTCGCAGTGTTGGCATGAACATGCCCCAGAATGCGCTCTGATACAAACACTAATGATCTTATTTTACTCATAAATTTACTATAGAAAATGAACCGATTTTCCAAAAGATGTCAATCGACTAAAAGTGCAAACTCTCGAAGTTGTACACATTATCGCGAAAAAAAATTATCTTCATAACGATTCGGCACTGTGTAGTGCATTGTATCGCTATACGTACAATAAAATTAAACTAATACTAAGATTTCTTAAAAACATCGGAGTTTCACCCATTTTACGTGAAGTGGCGTAAAACTCCATGAGAAACGCGATATTCGCGGTGATATGCAGTAGTCGTGGAATATATTATTCTCTAGTGTTTTTCATATCACTAGGGTGAAACTCCATTGAATTGTACAACAATTCAACTCGGAGGGGTATAAATAAGGCGAAAATAATGCCATAACACTTTCTCGCCATGACCGATCCTTAGGAAGGAACTCACCTCGTCGAGTGAATTCAAACGAAACGGAGAAATTGGACAAATGCAATAAGGCGAAATGCACTGGGAAGTCGTAGAAAATTGAAGCCCATTCACCCTCGAATGAGAAACTGTGAAACTCACGATGAAGATTTTCGTTCATACTGAGCCCAGCCGAATTCCGAAATTTATCTTTCATTCCTACCAAAGAGCCTCCGACCCTTTTATATCGTCGAACCCAGAACTACTACCAGCATGATCAACACATTCTTCACACAGACGTGCCGCTTCCGGAAGCTTATCTCCTCCTTGAGCTGTTACTACCGATGCGAGAACCTAACAGGGCATCCACGGGAACATCTACTACTGCAATTACTACTACTACTACCCCAACCATTACCCTACATTCAAAGTTATCCCAAAAACAGAGGAGTCCTCCCCGAATAATTCCCTTCGAATTTCCAAACATCTCCTCAACTTGGTCTCTGCTTCTGCCAACTTCCCTCCTTTTTGAAGCACCTGAGATCCTCGTCGGTGGAATGCTTTCAGTTCAAAAAAACCGTAGAAAAATGTACACGAACAAGTTGACAATGACAATAAATGAAGAAATAACAGAAATAATACAACAGGAATAACAATCAATAAACGTTAATAAACTAATATTGGAGTTTCACTCTAGTGATATGAAAAACACTAGTGAAAAAAAATATTTCACGACTACTACATAGCGTTTTTCACAGAGTATTACGCCACTTCACGTAAAACGGATGAAACTCCATTGTTTATTATTACCAATAATACTGTTATTAAATTTTAGTACATGATTCCAATACGCCTCTTGTTTTCACGAACTCGCCAAAGACCACAATTTTGTATGGTTGCTATGACCATCCGCGTAGTACATGTACCCTCTTCTGCACAGTTCTCATCGAAACTACAGCATTTCCAGGTCAACTTAATTTTTCCCCAAAAACTTTCAAAAATTTACCCACTTTTTGCTGAAAAAAATGCCTCTTTCTTACCATTTTGTCGACTGTTTTCAATGAATTCCCCCAAAATTTTCCTGATCGTTTCAAAATCCGCCGACTTCTATTAGTACGACGTTAGTGAGAAAACTAAATGCAGTGTCGTGGAAATGTGTGTCCTCCCGGGACTGTGCTCGGTTTTAAATATTCATTGATCATTTTTCTTCAGTTCACGTTTCGTTTTTCACACGATACATGAAATATGAATCAAAATATCAAATAAAAAAAATAAATAAATAATAAATAAATAATAAATGATGTGAAATATAAAATAAATATTTCTTTCGAAATAAGTTGACCTGCAAATAGGAACTACGGCATTACCATGCCGAACATCATCAAGCACTGCGCTGTATCAGCGTGATCCGGCCCGAACTCCTCCTCCACTCTCTGCAATATTCTATCAAGTATAATCTCAGCCTCGCTGTAATTATTGTTATTGATACATGTAAGCGCCTGACGACGGAGAAAAAACGATGAATTTACATTTCTACTACTGCGAGTGCGATCCACAGCTTTCGTTGTAATAATACAATACCATATCTCATCGAACTCCCCCTTACCTGTGAATAGAGGTCCTCTGTGCTGGAGGAGGACATTAGAGGAATAAACAACTTACACAATCAGAAAAGTTCAACTCGGAGGACTTCACGCACGAATATCTGGTGAAGGTATTTCTTAAGACCAGTCGTTCAAGCAAAAGCAGCAGAGGAATTATTTACATTATTAGAATGTCGCAAGTTTCCAACTCACATGGATGTGCATCTTGGAAAATGCAATATGGCGGTATTGAGCCTCGAGGCAGTGGGAAATTGCAAGTTTTCAAGATTTTCACTCCCAACTATCGGACTGTTAAAAAAATCGATTTTGAGTTTTATAATCGACTCTAGAATCGATTTTTCAAAATCGTTTCCATTGAGCGCGTCGAAGTCGGAAACGATTTTTAAAATCGATTTTCAGAAACGATTCCATTATCGCGCAAGGCATACCCCATGTTCATTGAATCAATTGTGGAATTCGGAATCGATTCTAGCATCGTATTATACGTGTAATAAGCGATTCTTGAAACGATTCTGCGTTTCGAAATCGGTTCATTGAACGACCCCATGGTTCATTGAACGATCGGTATCTCCCGTCATCTCGACTATTTAATAATTTCTAGTTATAGTATTGATTAATCTTGTCGCACTTAGCAAGTGGTAAGGATGGTTGTGACTAGATCTACTCGTGTTGACGATCCAGAGTCTGCTATGTCTAGCATTCCTAAGCCTAAAGGTAAGGCTAAGGCTAAGTCATCGACTTCGTATCGCTTTGATGAGTTTGATGATGCTTTGTCCGTTGATAGAAGCAGCTCATCTCCTCCGTCCTCTCGTCCTACATTACCATCACGCAAACGCTCACATCTCGTGTGTCACGAAGCTAGAAGTTTCAGTTCAGGCAATACATTAGGTAATACTTCGATTAGGCAATACAGTAGTGATATGGAGTCGTTGCGTAAGTTTGATTTTTTTCTTCACCTTTGTTATTTTTAATTTTTCCCGCTCTGGAGGAAAACCGCAGTTGTTGATAAAGTGACTAGTGTCACTTTGTCACCGACCTTGTGACCTCGACTATATCATTGGTGATACTAAGATGTGTATAACAGTATCCGCTGTGTTTTTTCACTGAAAAATTCCCATCATCGTAAAATACGGTAGTTTTCCCTCTTTTTCAATGCCTCCTCGACCAAGGAAAAACACACCAGAAACGACCCAAAGCCGCTTGACTGAAAAGTCCGTCGGGCCCCATGAGAACTTTCATGGTAAAGTTGCCGACAAGCAGCTCGGTTGGGTGGGAAGGCTCCTACTGCTCGGGGCTTTGGGCCTGTTTTGGATCTTCCAGAGGGAAAATATGATACCGATGCGATTTCGTTTGCCGAGAGTGATTCGGGGTGTGAAAGAGGCTACTACCACTCCTTGTCGAGATGAATACGAAATGAAGGTTAGTACACTGGAGGTTCACCCGTTTTACGTGAAGTGGAGTAATACTCTGTGAAAAACGCGGTGATATGCAGCAGTCGTGGAATATGTTTTTTCACTAGTGTTTTCATATCACTAGGGTGAAACTTCATTGTGCATGAAACTATGCTGTTGATGGTGAATGTAACCCAATCTCAAATTCTGAGGAAAACTCCACTGAAATCAAATTTCATTTTTCTAATTTGTTCTTTCACTTTTTGAATTTGAGGTTGAAAAGTTGTAGTCGTTGTGATTCTGAAATGGAAATCAAACAAGTATGTGCTTTGAAAAAATTGTGATGGTATAGTGCAGTGTGAGGGGAAAATATGCACATGTTCAACTACATGTGTCGGTGACACTATGAAAATTTTATGGAATTTCGGGAAATTATTGTTGGTTTCTGAACATCTCCGGGTTGATTCGTATATAAACTCCTTTAATCAGTGAGGAAACTCCCGAGCTCAGCTGTAGAGAGTACATATATGCTCCTATGTGAATCGTCGTCGTATTTCACCATCTCGCAGTTGCTTGCTGTTCCCTCTCATTCAAGCTCGGTTTTCACCGGGCGTGAATATTATTCTTCGTGTTAACACTGGAAAAAATAATTATTGATTATTTTTCCGACTCCTTCCTATACTTGCGTCTATTGCCTTGATATTGAATCAATACTATTCATCATCATATATATATTCTTCATCATCATCATCGTTAGCCTCGGCTGTTATTCGGATCTTCTCCGCCGAAAAATTCCCTCGGGGAATGGTATGTGATCTAATTATAATACTGCTCAGGAGATTCAATCGTGGGTGGATACTCATCTCGCCGCGGCTCGTCAGTACAGGTCGGCTAATCCTGTTGAAGACAAGCCAGATATGTTACTACTACTGGGTGGTCCTGGCGCGGGAAAAGGTAGTAGGCTCGAACTATTATACTATAATATGTAGTATATATTGTGTAGTTTACGTAAACCATGATATTGGATATATTGGAGTTTCACCCGTTTTACGTAATACTCCATGAAAAACCGATATTCGCGGTGATATGAAGTTGTCGCGAAACATGTTTTTCAGTAGTGTTTTTCATTTCACGGGTGAAACTCCATTGTATAGCCATTGATGATATCACTTAATACTAGTACATATAATGCATATTTATTTATCCCTTATTATGATCTAGTTTTAATATTGTAATATATTGGAGGTTCACCCGTGAAATGAAAAACAGTAGTGGAAAAACACATTCCACATTTCACTTCGCGAAATTCACAATCTCCCCCGTGAAAGAAATAGTGTAAAACGCTGATTACTCGGAGTTTTTCACGTTTATCGTGAAATGCCGCGAGCGTTTTTCGTGAAGTGTGATGATTTATCTGGTGAAATTCGCGAAGTGTTTTTAATCACTTCATATCGCGAATATCACGTTTTTCACGTAAAACGGATTGTGAAACTCCATTGATAGCTAATGACACGAGTGGAATTGTAAGGCAATGAGTACGGCAATGGTGTGAAAATTGCACATGGTCAACTACATGTGTTGGTGACGATATGAAAATTCTGAGGACATTTTCGGAAATTCTTGCTGGTTTCCCAATTTGTACTCCCATGATTAGTGAGGAAACTTATACGCTCAGCTGAGGAAAGCGAACATATATTGCAACACTGGATTGGTTTCTTCCTAAGATGTCATGGTGAACTAATCTGATATCACCAAGTGTTTCCCAAGGTACACTTTTACGTAAATGGCGTGAAGGAGGAGGTCCGAGAGACGCCTTCGCCTTGATCGGTCTCGATGAGTTCCTACAGTTCGTTCCTGAGTTCAACCACTCTGCTAACGACAAGTATTTCGTATTCGAGGATGCGGCCAGCCCGAAGTGTTATAAACCTGCAATAAAAGCGGCGAAGTTGGCCAATACAGTGGCTGTTGCTGAGGGTCTCAATGTTATATATGAGGACACTGGCAAGGACATAACTCGTCTTGTTGAGCGTGTTATACCACCTTATAAAGAGGCAGGCTACCGTATCACCATAGTGCTGGTTCACAACGAGCCCGATATTGCCATTCAACGTGCGTTCATGCGCTTCCTTGGTGATGGACGGTTGGCTGATGAGCAGTATATAAAGAAATCATTCAAAAACGTTGATGATAATTATTATATAGTTCGTAATAGGCCCACTATAGACGAGGCGGTTTATTGTGACAATACTTGTCGCTTTGGAAGACCCTTCATGAGCCATACTGCGGCTGGCTCTGTCCCTGAGAACTGTCTTAGATGCAAGCCTGACGGTGGAGAAGAGAGACCTGTCAGACTCCTTGAGTCACTACTGCGCATAACTGATCCGTTGCCTTGACTCTATGTGTTGTGTTCCCTAGTTTTCTATTCGATTGAATAGTATAAGTATTGGAGCTGTAGATGGCGGTGAAAGCTGTAGTATAATCTAACCTAGCCTCCCATGCAAAGTCGAACCATCAGGGTACCCTATCGGGCTCAGAGACTGATTATCTGATCTTGTCGCTGTCTTTGCCTAGGGTGATTTCGCTGGCAATATGAACACCAGAATCGTCTTATTTGCATGAGTGCTAAACTACCCTATTGTGCGAGCACAGGTTTAGGGAAAGGTGCGGTATCATACTAGATCGATAACACAATAACATAATTCATTGTAAATGAAACTGCTTCATTAGCCATACACATGCATTACTATACATTGCAAAGAGGATTGATTAAGTCTTACGAAGATTCCCCTGGATCACAGGCCTCCTCATCAGGAGGCACATAAGGAGCCAATCTAACACCGTCAGCAGGGTGACTGCCAAGACTAGTAGCACTGGCCGGGTCGTTCCTGCTGTACACAATGCGGGTCTCAGAGGACTCGAAAATTTACTTTTTCACAGGCTGCTGTTGAAGATGGTTCATGGACTCGACAAATAAGGTGTTGCCCGATAGTTCACGTTTAGTCGTAGTAGCTCTGCTGGGCATTGGAGCCAGCAAGGGGGGCGTCGGGCTGCCAACCCTAGGCTGTTGCATGGGGGCAGGTCGGAAGTGCTCCCCACCAACCGTCGGCTGTGATCTGCGAGAACTCTACCCACCCAATAGTGACAACAGAACCAACCCATCAGAAGGGCCTCCTCGGGACTCATTGATGGCCTTGGCAGCAGCAGCTACTGCCGCATCGAATACTGCCTTGTCCACGTCCCCCGGATGGGAACCCATATAGGGTGCTGGGGAGGGCCTCGTCATTGTCATGGGGGCAGCATAAGCCTAGAGTGTTA
>NW_003202288.1:7956-18726 GCF_000006405.1 Perkinsus marinus ATCC 50983
GGACCGTACCAACCTGTTGGCTGTCTCGGTTGGAACTGATAAAAGGCATCCATACCTGCACGCATGCACATAAGCAGCAGAAGCCGACCCTTCACGTTGAGGAAGGCCATATGCCGTGTGTTGTTCATACCTACAGTCACTGAACACTTGCCAAGCAGTGCTAGTAGTGGGAGCGCCTCACTTTCCCTCTCTCATAGCTGCTACCGCTGCAGCAACAGCAGCAGCACCAACGACATCGGAGGTCGGGTACGTTGGCGGCATAGCCTGAAAGCGGTGGAGGCCCCCGAACGTAGACCATCCAAGCTGCTCACCTGTTCGGCGCCGCACCAAGCGGCACTCAAACGCTGACGGACACTCTCCTGGATTTGTCTTTCCCACCTGAACTCGGTATCGGGGGTATTCGAGAAGGTACTGACCCTCACTGAAGCCTCGCAAGTCCCTCCTGTCTGTGTGCAGCCTCGCGATAAATACTCCATTTGGAAAAGCTGTGGGGGGCGTTGGGCAAACCTGCAATGACGACCACTTCTGCGAGGACTGACTCACCGTTACCATAGTTGGCAGTAGCATCGGCCTGGTAGTCTCCCGATGGAAACTGATAGGAGGGTCTGAATGGCAACAACATGAGAGAGACAAACAGGGGTGGATAGGATCACTCAGGGAGACAGGGAGTAGGTGAAGGCACACCAGTGCTAGCATAAGGGCTTGATGCCACTGAAGAGGACATAGGGGAGCCGGAGGGACCGCTAGAGGGGCACCGTGGTCGACCCTGAGAGGTGAATGCCAAGGCATGGGCACCGACCGAGGGGTACCCGGAGGTTCCCCATGAGGGTCTGCCAGTCCATCGATACTCCTGGGGCGATGGGGGCCGTATTCACACAATTGAGCGCATCCATGACCGAGTGCAACACAACTGACCGCGCAAAAATGTACTTGTAAAACCCCCGGTTGTCCCAACGTAAGCAGTGCGAACGTCGGCACTTGTTGAAATGCAGGATACACCGAGTTTTTCCCAGCGGACCTTCAACCCGCTTACCCTCCACATGTTGCCCGCCGATTTTAGGGTTATATTCATGACCTAACCTAAATAGGACTGAAAGCGCGCCGTAGCAATGCTCACCAACCACTTTTGGACGCGCGCGTCTAGGGCGTGCGCTACTCTATTCGGGCACTTGCGCGAATAGCACCATTCAGTGGAGGAATTCAAAAGCTTAGCTGGGCTCGTTTGTGGGATTACGGAGCAGCAGAACACATCTTTAAGCCGGAACAACATGTTTTTGAACTACATGTTGATTCGAAGCTATTCCACTTCTTGACTAGCAGTACTTGTACCCCGGGGGTTAAAGTTTGGGAGCCCTAAGCGGAATCACGAAGAATCACCATCTGCCGACCCCTTATGAGTGACCGGGGATCGAGGCTGAGGTCCGAAATCAATCGGAATCCAAAAAGTCGCCAGTCGACATCTCGAAAGAAGAACACGGAACTTAAGAGGCGAACTTCTCTTTTCTACGGATAGACAAGAGCCGAGTGTATAAGTACGCCATGAGCTGAAAATGTCTAATAGAGAATATTAACCCTCGCGAGATTTGAACTGGGGTTGTTGCAAGTTAGGCGACGAATTCTACCGTGTGCGTATATTCGACTGAAATATTTGAGGTCTACCGTTTCCAATATGTTGTGGGAGAATATCAAACACTGGAATGCACAGGTAAGGGGGTGGTTGCAACTATGCAGTTGTCTACTCTGAGATGTACTTGACATCGTATAATGCCAAATCTAAGGGCGCCACGGGCAGCCTAGATTGCCGAGTGATCTATCGCTTGTCCCGGCCGGGGAGTGAGGATACGAGTGGGGCTGGCCGCCAGCAGAAGTGTTGGGGAGTATCGTCATTAGGATAAGGAAGTCCCTTATGGATTGTCGGGAAACGGCCACCCTAGCTGGGCCGCACGGTCAACTCCTATTTTTTCTAGAATGCCATTCCTTCATCGCTTCACCCCATGCTGCCATGGAAAAGGCAGTGGGGAGCCCATCCAGGCATTTCGGGTTTAGTAGGGCGCTGTGGACAGGTAGGGCTTTTTTGAAGGGACCATTTAACTTGTGGGATCCCATGTGTTTCACCGGAGATCGAGTCTGGGGATGAGCAGGAGGCGGCCGGGGAGGTGGCAAAGTGCGTCTGGAATGGATGGTCGTCTTCGACTGGAGGACCTTCGGGACCGACTGGCCAGCTGAGTGTAGAACTGACCGTTGATACGCTCTACAGGATGTCAATATGCATTCGCACAAAGGTTCGAGAAGAGATGGTATTACTTCCGTTGCTTTCCAGAATACCTCGGTTGTCTCTGATGACTCAAGCGATGATGCTGATGAGCTCGACGTAAGGATGGACTGGGTGTATGTCGTTGGTGAGGCGAGGAGAAGGAGAAGGTACTGTAGATGTGCGCTGAAGGTTCCCGGGCTCACAGGAGGAGGAGTCGTGTGCTTCTGTCGACCATTGGAGTTGTCTAAGTAGTGAAAGTGTAGCTATCGGCTGGCTCAGGGGGAAAGGGTGAATTCCTCTGATACTATTGGACTTGGTGGGTCCATCATGTCAATGCTCGCTGTACTGTCTCGTCCTTCTGTTCTTGTGGTGTTCACTGTGGGATGGTACTAAGGGTAGAGCTCTCCATCAACTTGGTGGCACCAACTCCTCAGTGAGCCTCAAGGCTCGGAGGCTGCATTGCCAGGGCTGTTCGTGAGGAAAACAACGAAGTCAGATGCTACCACATGGGAAACTAGCGAGATTTCACCACTTGCGCCGCCGCCGCCGCCGCAGCGTGAAGAACCTTACCATCGCCACACAGAAGTATATCCCTTTAGTTTTCATGGCATTTATCTCCCCTGCTACGCTGTTGGGCTACTGTCTCGGCCGACGACCTGGTCTACAGGGCGCCCTCCATTCCTGGGCCAACAGCCGCTCTCTTCGGGGAGTTGATGATTGCGAAGAGCCTGACCCGCCCCCAGGGTCGCCGCGAGACGGGGCTGATAGGTCCATCGTTGAGGTCATCGTAGAGAAAGTCGAGCGCAGTTTTTATGCTGTTGTTCGTTCAGGCGATCAAGTCTCTACGGAGCTCCTCATGCAGGGCTTCTGCCGAAGCGAAGTTGATGTTGGCCGTTCGGGCGAGTCCTCCGGCAGTGGTGCACCGATGGCTACTGCAGATTTTCTGCGTTCTTATGGAGAGCGATGAAGCTCTGGAGGAAGTCTACCGACTCTCGGGGGAGGCGGCCTTGAGCCTATTGGGCCTGGCGCAAATCGCCGATGATGACCGCTGCGCCACAAAATTAGCCGCTATTGACCATCTGGCTCCAACATGCATGGGTTTGGTCCGGCAGCTGGGGGAAATCTCAACGCATTTGGCGACCCTCCCTTTTGCTCGACGAAAGGAAGTCCTCGAGTGGCGGCTGAGGAAGGTGAAGTTGTCGACGGGCACTTGGTTGGGTGATGATGGGACTTGGCGGACCCTTCGGGGCCTGGACCTTCCTAGATGCTTCCTACTTAGTGAGTGGAGTAGCTCTACGCCCTTCCATGTATGCCTGTCGTTGGAGCAGTCTTCCTCTAGCATTGAAGAGAACACCGGTATCGCCCTGGTGGGCACGTCGTCTGAAGGGGTCCTCTACCCTCGGTCGCTACTGTCCCTCGCCGCCCCCGGTCGCAGTAGGAAGTCGACTATGGTCAATACGGCGGAACACACAACAGAGAGGAGGAGGATGACGACGAGCGTTTCGAAGAGGCCTTCTGGATGGACCAAGGAGGTATCCCGATCGGTCCCTTCTGGTGGAGTTGCCTCGCTGGTGGCGAAGGCAGGGGGTATGTCGATTCTGCAGGAGCAATTGGCGCTCTCGATGATATCGTGGATGAGGAGCTGCTGGCTGGGGTGCCCCCAAGGAAGTTTGGAGAGGTCCTTGGGGGCGGCTGTGAGGCTGTATCGAGTCCTATGCACTAGCAGCGGCGGCGTGGTCGAGGCAGTGCCCAACGCTGTCAGCTTGGACTCACTCAAGAAGGCCTATGGTGACACGTGGGTGTCACTGAGCGCTCATTTCGAGGACCGATGGCCCGGGGAGGAGGGGGAGGCCGCCCTTGACAAGTTCTGTAGCTCCATGGCAGCCTACTCGGTTATATGCTACGTCTTAGGAGTGAGGGATCGACACAATGCGAATATTCTCCTCTGTGACGATGGTGAGTTCCTTCACGCTGCGGGGGTATCTTTTTATTCCTCCAACAGGTAGCATCTGCCATGTTGACTTTGGTTTTTTCCTCACGAACAGCCCTGGCAATGTAGCCTTTGAGCCCTCATTGAAGCTCACTGAGGAGTTGGTGGAAACTCTGGGAGGAGAGGACAGTCGACGATTTGGGGTCTTTAGGAGAATGGTAGTCCGAGGCTGCATGGTCTTAAGGAGAGACATCGATACACTGAAGAGCATGATCGAAGTAAGGCTACGTGGATACTCCCTCTAGTACTACTTTTTCTCATGGGTCTCGGGCCCTGGGTGACCTGCTGGTGGTGATGTTACTAGAATAGGACAGTCGTGTAAGGGCATGCGTAACGGCGATCAACGCAACCGTAGATCATCACATTGATTAGCTATTGCTCGCCCTTCGACACAATCCACATTATAGTCGAAAGTCAGCATTTGTGGTCGAGGAGGTGAAAAAAAGGGAGTTTGTGCAGTTACTTTTCCCCCCACTGCCTGAGACTAATGGTTGGTGGCTGGGCCCTAGGCTCCCTTGCCTTTCTCAAGGGCTACCACACACTCTACTCCAAATGGACCAGAGACTACGACTGGAGCTCTCTGAACATGCCTTCAAGGACTATCTACTGGACCTCGTTGATCGATCTGTTGCTAATTGGCGCTCGAGGTAGTAGTAGTAGTAGTAGTAGTAGTAGTAGTAGTAGTAGTAGTAGTAGTAGTAGTAGTAGTAGTAGTAGTCTGCCCTGCCACTGGTGTCAGGTGGTACGACCGGTATCAGCGCTACTTTGGTGGAATACTGTAGTCACCCATGCACAATTCATGTCACACTACTCGTCATGCTATCATTAACATTGTCAAGATTGACATTTGTGTCCGAGTGTCTCAATTGTAGTTGTGGAGTTGGTTTGGTGTAGTGGTTAAGGTTATCTGTTGTCAAGGAGAAGTCCTCCGGTTCGATTCTTGGGGATGTTGCCTAGTTACTTCGTAACTAGGCACTTCTGGGTGTTTCAATTCTCAAGATGTCCTCATCTTAACCCTGTCATCACCGCCTAGGTGATGGAGTACTCACTGTGCAGTGTGGGGGGAAGATAGGCACACGGTCAACTTCATATGTTGGTAAACATATGAAAATTCTGATGAAATTTTGGGAAATTTTGAGTTATTTCTGTACATTACGACCCGGATTCATATGTGAACTTGTATGATTATTAAGGGAACTCCTGAGCTGAGGTGAGAGAAGCGAATATATCCCAACACTGCTACTGTGCCACACGAGCATAGCCTCGACCAGCCGAGATGGGTTCCTAGGAGCTCGTCGCTCTTCCTCCGACTCCTTTAGCCCTGAGGGGATGAGGCCCTGTCAGCTGGCAGGAGGTTAAGGCCAACAACAGGAGAAGGCGAGAGAACAGGGTCGGTGATCAAGGCAATGTCGCCCCAATGCGAGCACTTGCAGGAGGGGTAGGACCATCATAGAGCCCCTTGGGGGCTAGTCAAAGTATAGTCTTCTATCGAAACGACCAGCAGCGGTAGAACCTCCGAGGACTGCGTTGTGGCAGCTGAGGCTTTCGGGTTGGCCCTACCGCCATGTTAAAAGAGCTCTTCTTGATGTGGTGTAATTACTACCAACAGTCAACTTGCCACCCTCAACTATTACGAGTGTGACCATGTGCTCCTTAAAATTGATATCATCAGTCTCGACTACTCGTGAGCCTCGAGTCTTGTGATAGATTGAGTCCGCTGAACTATCTCCAGCCTTCCCTTGATGCCCTCCTACCTCCATCATGCCCCTCCCCGTCTCACAGTCTAAGGTCAATGCCATACGTCAAGGGCTCCTCTGCAAGGTAGCTGACGACCAGAGGGGATGGGAGTAGCCAGGATCATCTCATTAGGACCATGACCGAGAGTCAGAAGCGATGGCGCAGCTGTACGATATACCCCCTGCGACTGGCTACGATAACGTGTGGCGCCTTATTGATGAAGTTTATTCAGAGCATCTACTCAAGGTGCTCACTGGTTGTCTCCTGAGGATGACATGGTGTTTTCAGGGGTCTCTACGTGGGGAAATGAAGGAGATCAGAGCAGAGTGGCGTAAGGCAGGCTTTAAGAGTGACCGACCGAAGAGGATTAGCCACCGTCGACGTACCTCCAAAGGGAGTAATACCACAACTACCAGCAGCAGTGCAGCACGAGGGACGACTCCAAAGCGAAAACTACACAAGGGGGAGAGGGAAGTAGGAGGTCCTCTCTATTCTGTCTTGAATTCCTCAACAAAAACCGTTTTTATGTCAGCCACAAGAGATCCCTGAGGAGGAGGTTCGGCCGAAGCTGAGCCCTCGCACTTCTGCTCTCGAGTGGTGCGACGCCTGTGGATGGGCCCCCGAGGGCTCGTCGTCACCTTTGCTGCAGTGTGGCGCATGTAAAGTGAAGGTTCATAAGGCATGTGCTGGCAACAACTGGGGTGAGCGCGTCCTCGTCAGACATTACCGCGCGCCACGAAATCATTCCTCTCAGGCACCCAGGGACTTTGTGAATTGTGTTCAAATGTAGCTAAGACAGAAGGAGCTTCACTTGAAGATATGCGGCAGTTTGGAGGAGAGCTTGTCACCGAGAGGAGCCTCTGCCAAATATGCGGCCGGAAGTAGGCCATCGCGGACTGACCCCTAGGGACCATCAATCCCAGTTACGTCGACTGTGCCACCGATTCTGGTGAAGACATGCGCATCGGCCTGTACATGGTCTCAGCTGCTTCGAAGGGTGAATGGGCACACGGCATCTGCTGCAAGTATGCGGAGTCGTCCTTGGTGGAGGATGTAGAGCACACTCTCCTCTCTGTGTTCCGGTCTCGACCGGCCCCCCATGAGCCGGGCTCGGGCTGCGACCATCAGCCGGCGTCTGGGTCTCCACTGGCCTCTTCGACTGGTGACAGTACCGAATCACTCCATGAAATTAACCAACGATACAAAAGGAATAAAATACAACTGGTCGACTCCCCCATAGCGAGCAAGAGGCGTCGACGAGGAAGCGAAATTGAAATTCCCAAACCTGCTGAGGCCTCGCAACCGTCACTTTTCGAAGTGGCCGACATCCACGATGAGGAAGTCTCGAGTGGGTCGAAGTCTTCCCCTATTCGCACACCAGAGGTGGCGAATCAGCCTAGTACTGGACCATCACATACTACAGGTTCAGAGCGACAGAAGATTGCAGGAAAACTCAGCGATGCCTTGATGGACGCCACTGACAGCAAGGGAGAGAAGTGGCGGTTGGTGGCCGAAGCTGCTGTGATTGAAGGGAAGCTCCACGAGAGGGAGTTCAGCAGTCGGGCCGGGTATTTGAGTTTGGTCCGTCAGTTCAAGAAGTTTCTGGCCAAGAAGGACTCGGTCCCTCGTATGAAGTTGCGAAGAGGCGAAGTCGATGGTGCGTATGTCGGTGGTTTGGAGCCGTGGGAACTTCAAGATGAGGCCTCTATTGAGGAGAGGAGGCGACTAGAGAAAAAAAATATGCGGATGGTCACTCTCGGCGACATCCCGAGAGAAGTTGACGACGATGACGAGGACCAGCCTCCGGCTAATCACGACTGTGTCGATACCCAAGAGGGCCTTTCTGTGGGCCCCAACGGTCTACCTGTCATGCCTCCTTCGCCCAACCCGTGTACAGGAAAAGACGACTCTACCGACTTGATCGATTTGGTGGAATCGGATTTCGATGGTGAGAGCTCTGATTCTGAAGGGACCAAGAATCGGCAACGGCTGTGGTGGGAGACCTGAGCCCTTGTGTTTGTACACTTAGTTACTAAGTCGAATTAACCATCAACCATTGTAGATATCGGAATATATCATCGAGTTTGTACATGTTATAACCGATTGTGTTATCTAGTTGAGGTTCCCGGTGAAACTTGGTAACATAAAGTTTAAAGGAAATACATGACACGTGTTGTCGGCATGGTCAGCGAGAGGAGACACGAGGTGTATTAGGGAGAAATATTCCCGTAAAACGGCGGAAAAGTGAAAAAATATTCCTTCACGGTAGCTGATCGTCAATCTCATCGCCGTTCTCTAGAGCCTGCTCTAGTTTAACCAATTTTTCGCATCCCTCCACCATGATGTTCACCAACTGCACTTCGCTCTTGCCAATCCTATCCTCGTTGGAAATGTCGTAGATGCCCCCGACAGAGACAGAGTCGACGCCGGAGTCCCCCCGGGCTTGTAGGCCCAACCTCTTGCAGATCTCCTTGAAGTCGGGTCTAGCGGAAAGCAGTGGGAGTTTCATCATTGCCGAAGCTCGAAGACCAGTGCCCAAGTTGCTAGGGCAGGTAAGGATAAAACCCAGATGGTCGTTGTGCATGAAGTCGTAGCCTTCACTCTTTAACACATTTTGAACACAATTTACGGCGATACAGAAGCGTTTGAAGATCCTTTTGATGTCGGCGCCTTTTTCCATGGAGATGATCCTCATGTGATCCTCCTCGTTAACCCACACGAGGAAATTTTTCTCGTCATTGTGAAAGATGCCGCGGGCATCAGGCCAGTGGCGGCCCATTCCACTCGACAGGAGCAGAGTGGAATCAGGCTCCTGGAAGAGGAAGTGCTTCTCGCGCATGTCCTCCTCCTGCTCCTGAGTCATGCCCCCGGGCTTGGGCCCGTAGCTCTTGGACCCATGAAGAGGATAGTAGTCACCCTTGAGCTCACCCTTGAGATTCAGGAGACTCTTCACGATGATGCGCTCGAGCTCACGTCTCTCGTCGAAGGTCACACTCGGAGGGAGACGGATCCCCCGGACTGAACGTCCAGTACGGACGCGTGTGGAAATGACGTATCTACTGATGCATCGAACACCTCAGGCAGCTGTGGCACGGCCCACTTGCTGGTGGGGTCAATGGGGGTATCCGAAACCTTGGTGAAGTCGAGATCGGTGATGTGGGTGGCATTTGCGGGGAATCCACCATGACGACGATCAATCACAGGGTCAAAGCTAGAGTGCGGAAACCTCAGGAGAGAGGGAGAATTCAAGTGGGCTCACAGCTCCTTGAAAACTTCGTAGCTCTCCTCATCTCCCGCGACGAGGCCGACAGTCTTGATCGACGGATGGCCGGGGTTATCGACACCGGTTTTGATACATTTGCCGAGATTAACACCTTGAGAGGTTCTTCATCCAGGGCGTGACACGAGGGAGACTCACCGTTCTTAGTAATCTTGCTCTTGAGCTTGTCGTAGAGTTTGGGCTTCTCGGTCAGCAACTCTGCCATATAGCTGCTGTGCTTGAAGAGATCAGGCAGGTTATCGGGAAGCTGAGATGACAGGGACGCAATTGCGAGGAGGCGACTAGAGAATCATAGCTTACATTCTCTGGATCGAACGTTACCTTCTTTTCTTCACAAATGTACTCCTTGTCACCGAGACCGAGCTTGATCCATTCAGGGAGGTGCTCAACAGTGGGGGCCAGACCAGTAGGGGGGTAAGAGGTCATCGCCTAGAAGGAATCTTTGGGCGACGGACGCTACCGAATAATAGGATGATTAACAAATTCTATATAAACTATTGATCCAATAGCATTGCTCGCTGAGATGGGACGAGTCCCATGAGGCTGCTGACCCATCTCATGTTACAGCCCTAAGTCGGCAAGCAAATGAGCCGCTACGGTATAGAGGGACGGGACTGATAAGCTCTATGAAGGAGAGTCACTCGTAGATGTGCGTAACGATCAAGGCAAGACACCGGGATTCCTCTAGAGCGGAACGATATCAGACGCGAGGCTTCTACTGAAAGCTCATAGCCGGGATGGAACCCACGTCCTCCCTCATCATACGAGGATACTTCCCAGTGGTAGAATGTAGGTCTAGGATTAAAGTCAGCAAGAGCAGTCGGCGGGCAGACGTAGGCAAACCCGTGCAACACACCTTCTCCTGCTTCATAGGGAAAGCATGCGAGGGGCAGACTCTTCTCATATCCCCATCAGCTCGGGAGAAAACGCTTCTATTGAGGCCAAGCCAAAGAACCACAGTCAACCGTCTCGTAGTCGACATAACGGATAACAACAACAACAGCTGATCAAACATAACTCGAAATTAGTCCTTGTATAAGACGAAATATTTCAGTCGCTCATAGAGGGCTCAGCACAGACGAAATTCTCGCATCTCATTCAAGCAAGTCAATGAACCATTCTATTCTGGAATAAATATATCAGAAGCTGTATAAGAATCTCATACGGTAACCTTTACCAATCCTCATGCAAATTCACATATCCAAAGGTCAACATCGAGCGAGCTTGTGCGAACCCATCTGTCCATTCGCCCTCGTTTCTAGCGAGACATTTGAACTCGTTCAAGTTGTCCAGGAGCTCCCTGTCGGGAAGCTGTGCTAGAAGTATGTGATCGCTTGAAGTCCCATTCGCTGAGCGGTTCGGAAAAAACGCTCAGTGCTCACGAGAGCAGAAGCTGAATGATATATCAGTATCACTGGTATATCATTTAGCCTCCGCTCAGCCTGTCACTGTGGATGATGCAGAGTTGGCTCGAGATCTTCATTGAAGATTCTTCAACGTCGTTGCGAA
>NW_003202288.1:18826-22990 GCF_000006405.1 Perkinsus marinus ATCC 50983
CAGTCTTGATCGACGGATGGCCGGGGTTATCGACACCGGTTTTGATACATTTGCCGAGATTAACACCTTGAGAGGTTTTTCATCCAGGGCGTGACACGAGGGAGACTCACCGTTCTTAGTAATCTTGCTCTTGAGCTTGTCGTAAAGTTCGGGCTTCTCGGTCAGCAACTCTGCCATATAGCTGCTGTGCTTGAAGAGATCAGGCAGGTTATCGGGAAGCTGAGATGACAGGGGCACAATCGCGAAGAGGCGATTAGAGAATAATAGCTTACATTGTCTGGATCGAACGTTGCCTTCTTTTCTTCACAAATATACTCCTTGTCACCGAGACCGAGCCTGATCCATTGAGGGAGGTGCTCAACAGTGGGGGCCAGACCAGTAGGGGGGTAAGAGGTCATCGCCTGGGAGGAATCTTTGGACGACGGACGCTACCGAATAATAGTATAATCAACAAATGCTATATAAACTATTGATTCAATAGTATCGAGTTCGAACTTGCTGAGTATGAGAGGCTAGAAAACGGGAATGCTGCTCGCTGAAATGGGACTAGTCCCATGAGACGGCTGACCTATCTCATGTTACGGCCCTAAGTCGGCGAGCAAATGAGCCGCTACGGTATAGAAAGGCGAACTGATAGGCTCTATGAAGGAAAGTCACTCGTAGAGGTGCGTACCGATCAAGGCAAGACACCGGGATTCCTCTAGAACGGAACGATATCAGATGCAAGGCTTCTACTGAAAGCTCATAGCCGGGATGGAACCCACGGCCTCTCTCATCATACGAGGATTCGGGGATAGTTCCCAGTGGGAGGGTGTAGGTCAGCAAGAGCAGTCGGCGGGCAGGCGAAGGGGAACACACCTTGAACTGCTTCATAGGGAAGGCATGCAAGGGGCAGACTTTTCCCATGTCTCCATCGGCTCGGGAGAAAACGCTTCTATTGAGGCCAAGCCCAAGAACCACAGTCAACCGTCTCGTAGTTGACATAATGGATAACAACAACAACAACAGCTGATCAAACATAACTCGAAATTAGTCCTTGTATAAGACGAAATATTTCAGTCGCTCACAGAGGGCTCAGCACAGACGAGTTTCTCGCATCTCATTCAAGTAAGTCGCTGAAGCATTCTATTCTGGAATAAATATATCAGAAGCTGTATAAGAATCTCATACGGTGACCTCTACCAATTCTCATGCAAATTCACAGATCCAAAGGTCAATATCGAGCGAGCTTGTGCGATCTGTCCGTTCGCCCTCGTTTCTAGCGAGACATTTGAACCCGACCAAGTTGTCCAGAAGCTCTCTGTTGGGAAGCTGTGCTATAAGCCTGTGATCGGTTGAAGTCTCATTCACTGAGCGGTTCGGAAATAACGCTAAGTGCTCACGAGAGCAGAATCAGAATGGTATTTTATATAGCCTCTGGTCAGCCTGTCACTGTGGATGACGCAGAGTTGGCTCGAGATCTTCATTGAAGATTCTTCAACGTCGTTGCGAAGGGGCCTTGTTGACAAGGAGCACTCTTCATGTAGAATTACTTTGAACCTGCATCTTGGACGGACTTCATCATAACGAGACCATCACTCGCTGACTTCAAGTGAAGTGGACGAACAGGGTTCGTCGAAGCCTCAGCACCGGCGTCCTTTTTAGTCCGTAATCCATATGAGAGTGGAATTCGTTCATCCCTTGATGATTGCGAATGAATCGAACAATTATCCATCACCTGGGCATGGCAACGACTGGATTAGTAGCACTGATGTAAGGAGAGTGCTATGCATCAGGATCTGATGATCAGGTGCATCTCTAATATCACCGCATTTTATACTGACTTCATTCCTAGTTCGGAAATTCAGGCTTCTACTCAAACTCAAACTTCGAAAAGAAGTACCGGCCTGATGCCACCGGTATCGAGTTCACCCGGTGAACTTCACCCTGAAATCCTATCGTCACTGGGGTTGGGAGAAGCGACTCCAACCCTGATGTCAAAGGATTGAAACTCGAATCCTGGCTGCCCGGGGGTACATTATTATACAACAAGTAGCGAGAAACCACCAATAACGGGCCAGGCGGGTGGGTTGAGCTCAAGTTTACCGGGCCTAAAAATCAAGGCCAGATTGGCTGATATGAACCGAACACTTCGTGTGCGGAATGATCCACATGGTCAGCTACACTCGTTGCTGGTAATGAGGAGAGTCCGGAGAAATCTCGAGAAGTCTTGTAACAAGACTCTTGTTGCTTTCCGTAGAGAGTAACACACTTGGAGTTGTGTGTAAATCTAAAGGCTGCAGTGAAAAAACTAGGTTTCTGAGTTTCGAGAGTTTCTGAAGCTTCCGAACCCAAGAGAGAGAACCGAGCATATATTCCTACATTGCCTTAATGGGCACTATGTCAACTTGTACCGTTAAGATTTCGAAGTGGCGCTAGCAATCACAAACCGAGCCAAGTTGATAGTAGGAAAGTTTCTTGCATTCACTGACGTAGTCTTTAGGGCAGCAGCCCCCTTTGCACGAGGACACATTGCCACAGTTGGTGTGCGTAAATGATACATACATTACTCAGACGGATAACTCATCCATCGGTACCCCATCGCGTGCTGATTGGTGAGAGCCTTGCCCCATCCGGTCCAAGGGAAAGGAGCTCATCAGTGGAGGTTCTTCACTGGAGGATCATCAAAACTATCCAACACAAGACCTATCTCCCATCACGAACATCATGTACTGTACATGATGTACAATACACATTGTACATCAGCATCACATCAGAAATGAGTATTGAATATAAAGTGGACCCAAGAGTCACTCCGTGTTCAATCCGAAGCCTCCGTTGGTCGGATGGATCTGGGCTTTCGTAACAAAGACTGAGTGGCCTTCCGATATTCATCACAGATGTTAGACATGATCTCATCACCAACTTTCTGAGCTACGACGTCCGGGGGATTAGTGATTCCAGCGAACACCTCCTGTAGGTCGGTGGCGATCTCTGGACACCTCAGAATTCCCGATGATGTCACACGAGAGGGTTGGAAGGCTCTACTATTGAATTCCTTCAACGGATCTTCGACTTTAATGTAGTGAAAACCAGCATAAATATTCTTATCAAAAACCGTCGTGATGAGACCATTGATCCTGAGAAAATCAGTAATAAATCCGAGACTCGTACTCTAAGTACGCCTGTACTGATGAACAGAAGCAGCCAAAGTCAGCTGGATCATTTACGTTTCAACGGAGAAGCCCCTTCACGTTTTATAGCTTACACCAAATATGTAAAATCATCACAAGTTATTCCAACAAGATTCTTTGCAGTCCCTCCGTTCTCCTTCGAGGACCGTTCATACATAAGGCTGCGAGGCCCGGCGTCAAGGAAACACATCCAACCTTTGCCGCGGAGATCATCAAACTTAGAGCTCTCGATTTTATACACTATCTGACACCATTGGAGAGCGGTAGAGATATATCATTGAGGGCTCATACCTCCTTAGGCGCTTCATGGAACATGGGTGCTATCGCTCCGTACGCTAGCGGCTCATTAGCCATCAAACAGATGCTAATCTGCATCCAAATGGTGGAAGTTTGCATTATGGCGGATTAAGATAAATTGTTCTGGTTGCCTGAAATTGATAGACGGTATTGATGAGTGGAAGCTCCTTTTATTCGACAGAGTGATGGGAGACGTATGAAGTATCCTTAAGCACCGAGCGGGAATCTATATTGGAAGACTGCGTCTCCGTGCGGTACTAACGATCCTTGCGCGCCGGTGTCTCTAGGAGAGTGCTCGAGCCACTTAGTTATCCTCACGACGGCCGATCCGATGGCCGGGCTTCCAGACTTGGGAGCCCGAAGAGTTTTCGCTACACTTCGATATACTCTACGAATTCCTCCTATGCATTGTGACGCTGAACATTCCACGGCAGAACAATCATGCAATGGTAGTTGACTGTAGCATAAGCACAACTGGTGCTGAGCTTATCCCTCTTTGGACACCCCAAAAAGTTCCTCACGAAGCGCGACCTTCGTACCCTTGTTGAACAACGTTGTTACTGATACCCGATACGAATGATGCAGACACTCAAGCAGTCAGAGCACTCGATTGCGGATATCCTCCAACTTCTTCATCACTACTTGAAGGGTTTTGTCCGTCTGGACAGGTGAGCAGCGACAGATTGCCGTGGAT
>NW_003202288.1:23090-71763 GCF_000006405.1 Perkinsus marinus ATCC 50983
CGTTATTGGACTTTCCATTGGTTTTGATCGACACAAGAGTACAACTTGAGCCAAGATGGCTACTGACTGTTTCTTGCAGGAGTGTGAAAGATGCCCTATTTATTATAAATAAGCTGAAAGAGAACCATTCGCTACTCACCCTGTCGCCGGAGTAAGCTGGCACGTATTTCGAATTTGTCTACTCTCAAATTGAAGATGGTCCGCCAGAATCAATATGGGCGCAAAACTAGCTGGACAAAAAGCTCAGCTCAAGCCATACACTGGCATTGGTGCCCATCACTATCCCCGGCATGGTGGACTTGGGAGTCAGAGTGTAACATCAATCTTGCCTTGAACATGGACACCTTCATTCCCTGTGAGACCGGACCTTTGAACCTGTCCTCTCTGATAACGACCACGACTACGACTCTGACTGACAGCAGCACTACTACTCCCACTGATGTGCCGTTGGTCACCACTCTGATGAGCGGAGACGTCGACACAGCTTCCTCGAACACCACTTCTTGTCCACACCTACGAGGCGGCGAAAGCTCCAGCGGAAACCAATGGAAACCTCGCCCGATGCCGTTATTGGACTTTCCATTGGTTTTGATCGACACAAGAGTACAACTTGAGCCAAGATGGCTACTGACCTGTTTCTTGCAGGAGTGTGAAAGATGCCCTATTTATTATAAATAAGCTGAAAGAGAACCATTCGCTACTCACCCTGTCGCCGGAGTAAGCTGGCACGTATTTCGAATTTGTCTACTCTCAAATTGAAGATGGTCCGCCAGAATCAATATGGGCGCAAAACTAGCTGGACAAAGAGCTCAGCTCAAGCCATACACTGGCATCGGTGCCCATCACTATCCCCGGCATGGTGGACTTGGGAGTCAGAGTGTAACACCAATCTTGCCTTGAACATGGACACCTTCATTCCCTGTGAGACCGGACCTTTGAACCTGTCCTCTCTGATAACGACCACGAATACGGATCTGACTGACAGCAGCACTACTACTCCCACTGATGTGTCGTCGGTCACCACTCTGATGAGCGGAGACGTCGACACAGCTTCCTCGAACACCACTTCTTGCCCACACTTACGAGGCGGCGAAAGCTCCAGCGGAAACCAATGAAAACCTCGCCCGATGCCGTTATTGGACTTTCCATTGGACTTGATCGACACAACAGTACAACTTGAGCCAAGATGGCTACTGACCTGTTTCTTGCAGGAGTGTGAAAGATGTCCTATTTATTATAAATAAACTGAAAGAGGACCATTCGCTACTCACCCTGTCGCCGGAGAAAGCTGGCACGTATTTCAAATTTGTCTACTCTCAAATTGAAGATGGTCCGCCAGAATCAATATGGGCGCAAAACTAGCGGGACAACAAGCTCAGCTCAAGCCATACACTGGCATCGGTGCCCGTTTCGTAGTCGGCGGGATTATCGCCCATGTCCTTTCTCGGCAATGATCGTTCCAGGCGATGATGGTCTCTTTCGCATATGGACCACTGGTGAACACGCGATCCATGAGCGCAATATAAGCCGTGCTGCTAATAAACGGCGTGTTCTTTCAGACGAGGTAAAAAAGATCATCGATGATCTCGTACTAGGCCAAGGCACCGCTAAAGGAACTCTCAAGCTTATATTGGAACGGAAGCTCTTCCCGGAGGGAATGACTGTGAAGCAACTCACTGCGGCAATTTCCCGGAGAAGGCACGTGATCATGAAGTTTGATCCCGCCCGCCCACAACCCTCTGGTGCGGCTCCTTTCGAAGTTAGAGATTTCCTCGAATCGAGGACTGGCGTGCCAGACTCAATGGATGAGGCTTTTCGTATCTCATACAAGATTAATCCCGACTCGCATCTAGTGTATGCTTATCTTACTACCAAGGCTCTTGGTCCGAGAGGTTAATTCTTCTGGGTGGCACAGCACCGGCGATAGCGGCTGACCATACATTTCAAATTTCGTGGCTACCACTACCCTCCCTTGTCGTTGGTGCCGTGAATAAAAGCTCTGAGTTCGATTTACTCATAGCCGGTTTTTGGGTGAAGGAAGATGGCAGTAGTATAGCACCCGCATAATGCGGACCGCATTCAAAGCTGCTCTGCGACGACTATGTTCTTCTCTCACTCTAGACCATAAACCAGTTGCTTTTCTTGGTGATTCATCATCATCCCTATCTCGTGCCTTCCGATCTGTAATAGCCATTCCAAGCTTTAGCAATGCATCATGTGTCTCAGGCGTATGGAAATCTAAGTCCATTCAGACTCTATAAATCCCTCCGTTGGCCAAGTGACAATTCGAGCTCCGATGCTCCTTTACGAGTGAGAATATTCTGCTTCGTACATCTCTGGCGAAAAAACCTTACGCCTTATAAATAAAGATCTGGATGGGGCATCTGACGAAGACGTGTTGGATGTCCGAAACAAATTCAAAGAAGATGTAAGAACATTACAGATATGTCCGATTAACAATTGTTCTCCATCGCTGCCCGGCTAATGTGCGAGGCATGGAAGGGGGACTTCCCCAGGTTGATTTCTTATTTTTAGCGAAATTGGCTTTCTTGAATTTTCGACTACGTTAGTGGAACCAACACTCTTTCCTGGTCGTTACTGACGGGGTTCGGCGCCTTTGAGAGGTATGCAGGGCGTGAATGTAGTGGAAGTAGTTAGCAGTGGGAGTGTTACATGGAGAAGTATCATAAAGTGAGCTCGCCAGATCTGTCATGCAGCTCCCAAAGTGTCCTGGCGAGCATAGGGCCGATGCCATGAAAATGAGTCTTCCGGACGAAGAGGCCCGAGGAAGATCCACTGTAGTCGATGATCTTGTACAGTACTCAACCTGCTTTGCTCTGGAGTTCTGCGAGTCCCAGTTCCGTAAGTTATACTGCCCTCGGGGGGGTGAAACCACCAGGCTCGTAGTAGAGATGCGAGTGAAGTTCAAGTCCCACTGCTCACTGGACGAGTCGCAACGAACCAGAGAACCAACTCATAACGATACACAATTGTGAACCACCAACTCGAGTTTAGAAGAATCTACGGCCTTTCAAAACTGAGTCAAATTAGAGCCAAACCCTTGAGCCATTTGGTTGAACCAGAACCAGTAAAAAGGAGTCGAGCGCAGAACCTGACGTCCTCACGATGAAGATTATCCTTAGAAGGCCAAAAAGTCTTTGCCGGGCAATCTGCCCCACTCTAATGTACTCTACGTATTCCTCGGAGGAATTTCCTCCTATGCTCACCTGCGACACCGAACATTCCACAGCAGAACCTAACATGCAATGGTAACTCACTATAGAATAAACACAACTACAGCCGAGCTTATCCCTACGAAACTGCTTATTCAATAACGTGATTACTGATACCCGATACGAATGATGCAGACACTCGAGCAGTTAGAGCACTCGGTTGCGGATATCCTCCAACTTCTTCATCACTTCTTGAGGGGTCTTGTCCATGTCCACAGCAATTTGTCGCTGCTTCTCAGCCGGGAGTTGGTAATATCTAAGAATACCAATACTCCGTGTATTAGCTCGCTGTTGAGATACGAGAGAAGTGGTTTACTTACACTTCGCACAGGTCAGCATCAACGAAGTTCTTTATAGGGTGGTAGAAAGAACGATACATAACATGTTCTCTTCCGGTAAGGCTAGGTGAAGCCGCTGTATTGCGCATGTGCATTTCCAATGCCTGATCACGACCGTCACACTTTCAAGTAAACGACAGCAGCAGCAGAAGACGAGCCTCACCTGTAAGAAGCCATGTTCCCTCTTGGACGAGAAGGGATAAAGAGCTCCAATGGTGCCAAGAACAGTGGAGTAAATGACGATCTCCGCTCCGCCTGCTACCATCGTAACCTGAGGGAACTCGAGTCACTAGGGCGTACAGGAACTTGGCTCACCCTCTGGAGAGAAGTGATAGTCTCTCCCACATGGAAATGACCAATCAAGTCCATCTGAAATCAGCAACAGTACCATCCACCACGACTACGTACCTCATATACTCACCTTAAACGTATTCCCAGATGCATAGTCGTTGTCTCTGCCAGGCACCAACCTCAAAGTCGACACACCTTCCGCCTCAACAATTGGCCTGAGCAACAGGAAGACATCATCCAACTTGAGCACCAAATAAAAAATAGAGTACGTACCTTCCCCAAGCACCAGCATCCTTGGCATCCCCCGGAACTCGCAGGACAGCGATGTTATCAAACTTGTCTCCAACGACTATCGTCTGAGAGCACACCGTTGTAAAAAGCGCGCGCCCAATAACAATGCTCACATTATAATCAAGAACAGCAGCCGCCGTAATGCACCTCGGATAAGTATCATCCGAGATAACCTGAGAGAGTCGTCATAGCATGTGGGTTCCTTTCCCCAGATTTCGGCTCACCTGCATTTGATTGTCGCTGTATCGCCACCTCAAGACTAGAATACTGTCGCGGCTATCAGCGGCGAAGATGCGATCCTTGTTCACATCGAGCCACATGATTCCACCCGACTCCGGCAAGAACTTGTATTCACACTTCTTCAACAGACGTTTCTTACCCAACTCGTAAATGCTAATGCCAAACGATGCAGTCCAGACGGAACAAACCAATACACACTTACCGCAAGACGGGCGCGACAGTCGGCGATCCACGCAAGGCCACCAGCAGCCGACCCTCGAATGGGTACATCGCAGAAGGAACACCTGACCGATGCCTTATATCACTGTTGCTTATGGTAGAGCCTACCTTCCAAAGGCGTTACATGGATGAGCTGCAAGTTGTAGCTCTCATCATAAAGATACGTTTTGATGTAACATTTGCCGTGCGCAGATCTCGACGGGTTATGAGGGTCCACACCAGTGGCAGTGCCCACGACCAGACATGGCCGGTTATCCTAAAAACAACACGCTCAAAGATATTTCACTGCCACCGGCGTCCAGTCACCTTCAACTGATAGAAGTAGCATACCGTCATAGCAGTAGCGGCTTCGTCCACATCCAAGTCTAATTTAAAGGAGGTCGACGCCGTAAGTGGGTCCACTACTCGAATGCACGAGCCCCACTTGCCCTGTCCAGCGATATAGGTACCAACCTGACAGTCATCACAATTCAGCGTCACTCACACAAGACTGTTTACTTGGCTTTCCGGCGGAGGGTCCATATCCGCATCTTCCTCCTCTCCTGCATCCACCTTGATCTTCCTAAGAGCATCCCTAATCTCAGTCTTCGTTTCCTCATTGTATCTACCATTAGCACGCTATAAACCAGAGTCGGGTCTCCACCGGGCAATCCTACGTATTGTGGTCGGACTCCATCACGGCCAGCATGATCCTGTTGTCCATCTGAGCCGCATCCATTTGGCCCGACAACAGCCTGGGCGGCGGCAACGGCAAAAACTTCCTCCCAGTGTAGGACAGCGGCACCATCACCTATCACGACCAAGATTGGCTTTCCCCAGCTGAATTGAAAAGTTTCCTCACGTATATGCACGAACCAGTAGGAAATTCACAAAATTTCTTCAGAATTTTTACACTGTCACCGACACATGTGCGTATTTTCCCACACCGACCACGACGCTGACCTTCGTTCGCCAACCGTCAAGACCATCCCACCTGATTGAACGTCTCGTTCAGCCTCTCCACACTGACGATCCTCAACACACGCTGACTCGTTGTGCATATACCCTCCTGGCAGTTCTCAATACTGAAGGGCGCTGCATGGTCGAAGCGAGGCAAGGCCGGTATCTTGCTGCTTCCGGGAGCATCCTCATCCTCGGCAGCAGCGAATCTGCAAAAGCACCAACATGTTAAGCCCCGAGCTCCATAACCACTTACGTGAGTGGCACACACTGGTACTGTCCCCCAGAGGCCCCAGCTGCTGAGTAGTCGTTAGCTTGGAAGCAAAGGAAAGGCCTCGAGCTCATTGCCACCATCGCGGGCCGTCCACCATCTACCGTAATAGGGCAAAGAGTAACCTAAAGGGACAAAGCCTAAACTTGATCCCACCACGTTAGTCACCAACCCGTCGTGGGCCCAACACCCTCTGCCTCTGGTCCGACAGCTGGCCCGTCACGCCATCAACAACCGAACGAACCAAGACCCCGTCTTCGAGACCAATAGCGAGGTAAATCGTAGCCGTCGTGCCCTCGCCAAACTGCAGCATGCACACCGACGAGGCAGTAGTCCTCAACGCCTGGGCGGCCAGCTGACGCAGTGGACGGTCCGAATCGAGGGAAAGGACGCGAACCGAGGAATCCACTCCTGCTACTGCCATAAACTGGCTCCGAGTTCGACCAGATGACAATGGTTGAACCGTCAAGGCCGCCACTTCACACCCAATGTCGCGTTTGGCAACCTCACTGAGATGACCATTAGTATCAGCATCAAGCTCAAAGAGTTGTATTTCTCCTCCCGAGAGAGCAATGACAACTTGCGAGCCGTTGCTAGCGGCCATAGTAACCTGCCGGCCCGGCGGGGCCCTCCACTCCGTGGTCCTTCTGCCTGCCGCGACATGACGTATACCCGTGGGCATAACCTAAAGAGAAGCCTCTCAGTCGATCATCGAACCAGCCCGACAGTAGCCCCACCTGGATAGCGCTCTTATCCTGCATCCTCATTGCGAAGAGGGTCGGCTGCTCCTTAGCAAACCCCGAGTCAGTAACCTCATGAATGTTATCAGAAGTCACCAACAAGGTCAGCGTCTGGTCCACGAACGACACGACGATGTAGCGGTCAGACTCCACCTCTCCCTCTGCCACCGGTGCGTAGCTAGCCCCGAAGGGCTTAATCGTGAACAGTGCATTAGGCTGTCCAGGCAGTTCTGAGGCCCCCGCCTCCCCGAGGGTCAGACCATGCCTCAGTATCCTCAACGCTGAGCGTGGCCCCCGACCCGACAGGGCGTAAATTTGACACCCCACGGACATCCCAGTGGTCACCGTCTGCTGCATACCACTGCCGTCAGCTTGCAGCACTTGCGTCTGCGTGCTGAAGCAGTCCATGACCTTCATATCCGTGATAGGGGCCAGACTGCTGAGCTCATCGAAAGGCGTCAAATTCTTCAACGTTCTCGGCTTGAACGCCACCACCGCATTCTCCCTATTAGGATGAGACGATGTCACCAACGCCGGGGTAACATCGCCCAAGCTGGCGAATTGATAAAGGGCGTGGTTGCCGAACTCCGAAGCGGCAAAGAGGAAGCCGGTCTTCAGCACACAGATCGAGATGGCAACTGGGATCGAGTCGAAGTAACTACAAGAAGAGACCCTTGAGGGCCCCCAGGGGTGAACCCGTCATAGCCCACCTGCACTGTATTTCCGATACTACTCCTTCCTTATGGGAAAGAGTAACCTTATAGAGATCTCCATACTCGGATTGGATGAGGAAAAAGAAGAAATTCTTCAGCTTATGCCGACTCCAACAGACCACCATAAGGCCCTTCTCAGCAGGAGTATCCAACCTCCTCGGCATGGCACACGACAATACAGGATGACCCTAAACGATGACACTACTTTACTACTACTACTACTACTACTACTACTACTACTACTACTACTACTACCACTACTACTACTACTACTACTAGTACTACTACTAGTACTACTACTACTACTACTACTACTACTACCACTACTACTACTACTACTACCACTACTACTACTACTACTACTACTACTACTACTACTACTACTACCACCGCTCACCTGTTTGTAATACGACAAGAAGTTCTCACAGCAGAGCAGGACACCACCAGGCCCATCGGTGCCCCCAGGTACAGGGATGAGGTCATGGGCCGTGAAGGGGATCTTATCACTGTGTTTTCTAGTTACCTAACACATAAGACCGTTCCATTGGAAGCCTATAGGCCTTAGCCCTACATGATTCACTCCGAGGTCCATCTCGTATATAGTCAGCAACTTCTGCGGGTTAGGGCCTTTTTTCCCAAAGTCATCGTACCTGATAATCGGCCCTACCACTCCTCATCGAACTTCCTTCAACCTACTGGCACTCGATAGCAGCGAATTGTGGGTTGTCAAAGCCAACGTCCAGGCCGACCGTGGCAAACACGATAGTGTAGCTCTTGTGAGCCTCCAGGGGGGACGAGATGGTCAATCTCGACTGAAGGTCTCTATTGAGGATGTAGACGAACTTCTGCCTCTCCACAGCCGAGACCATACAACTCCTTCCCTTCGGGTCAACAGCCAAGTACTGACCAGGTACAGTACGTCGGCACCCCCTAAAACAGCAGCAGTAGCATGTCGAATTTCGTGGCGCAGTGACGGAAATCTCACGTCTTGCCATAGGTCTCCTGATGGACCTTATCGAAGATGTTCTTCGTAGTGTTGTACTCCAAAATGACGATTCGACCCGAATCAGAGCCAACCAGGAGGTAGTCCCTATTGGCCCCCACCAGACGGAAGGTCTCCAGCGAACGTATGAGGCCGAAGCAGTTGACAGATATCACAGTCTGCAGCCTGTTCTGCTCATCAGGACGCAGCAACTCCAAGGTCGAGCCTGACAAGATACGGAATAGGCCCAAAAAACGCCCACTCGGGCAGCACCTCTGGCCACGACTATCTCCTGAGCTTTCGGTGCCGAGAAGTTACCATACACCGCGCATGTGACGGCCGAGGTCTTCGACAACGTCATGTTGTAGAAGTGAGGCATTTTTAAAGGAGGAGGACGAGGCCAACAACAACAATGACGACCACTCGTCAACACTCTACTGCCATCAACACTACCAAACGGAGCAGGGAGGGACCCAACACAAACAGTAAAGGGTAACTCCATGGAGTTCATGGAACTAACACCAGGATGGACGTATGACTCGTACCCCGTCATAATGGGGAGGGGCCGACCCCATTGCCACTAACTGTATCATCCTTATGCTGCGCACATACAGAGAGCAGAACCAATGACAGTGTGGCTGTTGATCTGGCCCCAATCGATATACACTCAGACGGGGCCCTCTCCACTCTGAGATCCTCTCGATGGTAGTACCGAACAGCACCACCGTCATAAGAAACGACGAGAACTCGAGATCACCACAGACCTGCCACTACCTGCCACCAAGGGCCTTGAGCCCCTCAACGTCCTCTCGATCACAGCACCAGACCCTACCCTGATGCATCTTCTCCTTCCTTTCCAATCTCAAGACTAATATCATACCCTTAATTCACTGGCCCGCCGTGGATGGACAAATTGCCAGCGACTAGAAGCCCTACGTATCTACCCTTCAGCCGTGCCCAACACCCCTACCGGCGCCTCTTGTCCGATCGAGGCATCCATCGTCCACAACGTGTGAACTACCGTCGAGTATACCTCTTCATAGACTCCGATACAACACAGAAGAAGGCAGTCCCTGAGTGGCCCAACGGTCACCATCCGACGACCCCATCACATGAGGAAGGTCTGCCACTGCCTTGTCCAGGGACTGACGATCTCTGTAACGACCACACTAGATGCTCCCAATCCATACGGAGGTTCGCCGTACTCTGGCATGAGATGAAACAACGACAATGGCACGACCCCGGGTAGATTCCCTGCACTTCAACAAATAACAGATGACCTTCAAAATACAACTGCTTAACACCATTGAGTTTGCATGATTCACTTGGGCTCACGTTGAAGGTAAAACTGCGGCAGAATCTGAACCAACGGCCACTCCGAAGAAACTCCCCTCCCGACAAACTACCACTGACCATCTCTCTCGGCCTTCATACGGGCATTAGGGCCCAGTAGCTCATCCAGTAGAGCAACCAGACGGGTAGAGTCGAGCGTCTCAAGGTCTTGAGTGATGGCCCTTCGACGATTCTGCAACGACCTCGTACCTGCCACGCTGAGTAGAGGAGGAGTTCACTTACCCCACGGGGCACCTACCGAAAAAGAGGCTTAGGGCCACCACAGTCATGAGGGCAACCGCAGCGAGTCTAAGTGCCAGCATCCTGTGGCGACGTCGGGATATGCCTTTTTGTAGGAAGTGGCTCGATCTCCCCAGGCTGGGGAAGGAGGGTTCGACTGTGGTCATGAACTCCTCAACAACAGACTCGGACCACCAGTCCTTGGGGGACACTACTAGTTGGGCTAGGCCACTGAGGGGGATCTCTTCCTCTGGGTCCCCTTCCTCAGGTGGGCCCGGCATGACCAGAATAACCCCAACGGTTATGATAATTCCGAAGAAAATTATCGCCGCTGTGAATTGAACCAGGGCCAACCGGATGGCAGTCCGACGTAGTTTCTCGTCGCAGTCCGAAGGGATGAAGTATTCACTGCGACAGTTTGGGCAGTGGCTCGCGAGAGTCTTCCGTAATAATCCCTCGACACACTGACGATGCACCAGACCGGCGTCCTCCGACTTTTTATGACAATCGCAAATGCAAATGAGGAGGTCGGGAAAGTCCCCACTCCCACAGTGACAGCAGACGAGACCTTCCTCGTTCGACTCACGAGCAGCAGGCTTCGAGCTTACACACCGTCGACCAGCCATTGGTAGTGTTCGTTGGAAGTTATCAGCACGAAAAACCGGCCGATTATAAGTGCGTAATTTTGTCGAAATACGGATTTTTTCCACTGCGCATAATCGTTGTGTAATACTACTGTGGGTGTTGCACATTTCCTAAGCTGTCTTACGAACCTTCAGTGCATCCACTTTGAAGAAATCTCATCCGATCGGCGTTTTCCGAGCCCCCTGTCGTCAAATCACCCTTCTACTACTCAATGCTCCTCTCATGCAGTTGATTCCCCTCCCCCCTCATGAAACGAGGCCGAGGTAAGTCCCAAGCGTCCAAGCGTGCCAAAGAGGCCCCCCAAGAGGTCGTCGAGCAGGCGGCCCCAGAGGACTACTCTACCGTCATTCTGTCCTGTACCAGTAAAGAGGAACTCCTCCGTCTGATAGCGCAGTTACAGCCCAACCCCAACAACGAGTCGGCCGGGCCCCCACCGAGCGTATCGTCCAAAGACCCCATCCTTGCGTTGGAGAAGGACACTCCACTGACCTGCTCACAGTGCCTTCGAACATTCAAGAGGGCTCGTGACCCTGGCCCCTGTGCGACCTGCAGTAAGGCACGGAAAGCGTCTTCGAGGTGGCCCGAGAAAAGTGTTATCTCGGCTGCCGAGACGTTAAGTTTCAAACTGACCAACTATGCAGCAGAGGTCGAAAGTGGTCTCGGCTCTTGCAGTAGTCGACTGCCCTCCAGCTCTGTGACTACCCCTAAGGGCCTCAATGTGGACCTGTTGGGCTTGTACGAGGTCCCCGGTCAGGTTCAGGCCGTGAAGAAAAACGGCATTGGATTCGGCGGGGGTGAATACGATGATGCCAGTCGAGTGAGCCGAGGCAACGTGCTGACCTCCCTTCAGCAGCCTCTCGACAGGACCTGCTCGAAAATTCTGAAGTTTCTCGCAGGAGCTCTGGAGGCGTCTGGGTTCGTTTTAACCCGAGGTATAGCGGAAGAATTCGCCCGGACGATTGTGGACGGACTCATGGAGTGGCTGAGGGAGTCTTGGATTGATCTGTGTGGTCGGCGAAAGACGGTATTGGAATCGATGCTGACGTTTTTGGAGGCGGCAGTCAAGCAGGAGGCGTTGGTACCGTTGCTGTGCTCACCGGTGAGGGATGGTTCAAACACTGTCTTCACGGCTCTGAGGACCCTGGCCGTCCAGGCGACTGTAGGAGATGATAAGATGGGCCCGAGGGTTCAGCAGTTGGCTGATTCTATAGAAACTCAATGGGCCCGATGGAAGGACTCTCCTACGCCTCCACGTGGTCGGCAGGCTAGGGGTCGAGCTGCTGGTAAACGTAAGGCTGAGGTCACCAAAACGGAAGAGGAGGGGCCTGGAGGAGAACCCTACGTGGCGGCATTGAAGCACTGCCGTTTGGCATCCTGCGCTGGTATATCAGATGTGCACAAGTATGCGAAGAGTAGCGCTCCACCCAGTGCCGCTGCAGCTGTCAGAAGTAGTGGAGGGGGAGTACCGCACTGCGAAGATTTTATTAATACTATGAGGAGCTGTGATGCTTTAGGGATTCATAATGAGCTTGGATGCCTGGCGACCAGTCTGCCGCTTCACCCGGACTCTTCGATTTTCGTAGTTTACGACGATCGACGGACGGACCTCCTCAGAGCTCTCATCACAGGTCATCACGTTTCCTCCCCTTACGAAGATATGCTCCTGGCAGGTCCAGCGGATACGCCGTATGCGAATGGTTGTTTCATTTTCGACATCAAAGTGCCGACCAACTACCCTCGGGCCCCTCCCAACGTGGCGTTGCTTACCACAGGGAAGGGCACTGTCAGATTCAACCCGAACCTCTACTCGGACGGGTAGGCCCCACTCCCCCTTCTTGAAACGCTCATCTCCCTCCTCAGACATGTTTGCCTCTCCCTGCTGGGCACTTGGAGTGGTCCGGGATGGTCACCGACATCGACACTGCTTCAAATCCTGCTATCTATTCAGAGCCTCATCTTTGTGGCAGAGCCTTACTTCAACGAGCCTGGTAGGCCCTTTAGTGTGGGCAAATATGCATATAGTCGACTACATGTGTTGGTGACAAAATGAAAATTCTGAAATTTTTTTGGGGAATTCTTATTGATTTTCGGGACGTTTCCCACCCGAATTCGTATAGAAAGTAACAAGCTAACATATACTCCAACACTGTTGTATCCATTTTCTCGTAAATGGTAGGATATGAGAGTTTTGCCGGCACCCCGGGGGGCCAGCGAGCCTCCGAACAATACAACCATGTGGTGAGGAAGGAGTGCTTGAGATGGGCTATGCTGGAGAATCTCAAAGACCCCCCATTGGGCTTCGAGGAGGTACTACTGCTACTACTACTACTACTACTACTACTACTACTACTACTACTACTACTACTACTACCGGATTTTGATCTCACTCGTGTGGTCAGGTTATTCGAAAACATTTTGCCCTCCGGTCTGAGGTCATCTTGGCTCAGCTCGAGCAGTGGAGTAAAATTCCGAATGACCCTTTCAGGGAGGATGTGATGAGGCTCACCGCTGAGCTGAAGGAGCGTCTTGTCCCCAAACCAGCGGCTAAGGTGGAGGTCATCGATTTGGAGCCCGCGGGCAAGGAACAAGGGCGTGTGACACTACGGCGGAGCGAAAGGCTGCGGAAAAAGGCCAAATTGGGATGAAGTTTTAATAGTCGTTTATTTCGATTGCATCATTAAAATATGGTTCACGCCTCCATCAATACATAAGTAGGATTCATAGTGCTACTACCAAGACTTGTCCTTTTTTTACTCGCACTGACCGTAATTGAGTTGACAAAGTGTAGAAAGTCGTTAACACAAGGACTACTACTAAAATAGAGGGCGTACTCCTATGAATGGTAGTCGTTTTGAGAGTAGTGGAGATAGTCGTGGATTGGGTTCTACTACTACGACGTAGTAGCAGAGTATTCTGGGGTGGCAGCTGTTCTTCCATCAGTGATCACACACGCTTTTGTTGATGAGATGGACACGAAATGACTCTACTCGCAAATTCTCGAATTCGCAAATGTTCAACAAGAATAATGGTAGGCTGATAGTAACGAGAGTGCTCCCTTTGGTGTATTAACTTTAGTCTTGTCTCCAATTTTGCATAGTTGTGAGGAGCACGAGGTAAAGGGCACTCAGGGGTTCCATCCCGACGTTGAAACTCAACAAACAACCAACACACTTGCCACACTAATGATATAAGTGTAAAAGTCAATCCTCTTTCGGACCGTCCTCCTCCTCCTCCTCGCCTCCCTCCTCCTCTTCCGTCTGGGCGTCCTTAGGGTTGTGCTTTAGTAAATATTCAGCCACGAACCCCACAGGGTCCTCGGGCCTCTCCCGTGCCACAGCGTCCAACGCCGGGACCAACACCGGCACCAGTGTCTCATCGAGCCACTGCCTCAGAGGCAACTCCTTGAGTACCGGGACTGGCTTCTCAGCGGCCTTCTCGATGCTAGCCGCCGCCTTGCCGTCATCAGTATAGGCCTTGCTTTCCCCTAAAACAACAGACGTGCATTGATTACCCCCAATTCGCTATTACCTTCGGGCTGAGCTTCCTCCGGTACCTCCTCCTTGTCATCAGAAGGAGGAGAGTCCATGACAGTCTCGTCGGTCTTCTCTGCCGTTGACATTGAAAAAACGCTTCTTAAAAGCAATGGCCTTATAAGAAAATTATTTTTGTGACAACTACTGTCCCGTATACGGTGAACAGCGATAAAGGTTACGCTCAGACGTACCCTATTACTCGTTGATCAATTAACGGTTAAATCTAATTGAAAAAACCGATTCTCACACTGCAGGAAATTCTCACCACTGAACACTACAGGGCAGTTCGATACTAAGACGGTTTCGAATTCGTATTGCTATTGTTAGCACTAATAATACTCAGCGCAGCTTCAATGCTCGCTACAGCTCCAAATATACATTTATCCGCTACCACTCCTTCCCCACCTCCCGAGTCACCACCGAGTCACCAACCGAGTCACCTCCAGGTTTCTTCTTCCCTCGAACTTGCCGCCGTGCTCGTTTTCGAGGACGAGTGTCCGAAGGCTCCTCATTGGCATCGTGGAGCAATTGGAAATCACTAGGGGATATTTCAGGCCGCTCGTCCGGGTTCAGCCCTCCTCGCATAATCGCCTTCATCGCCACTCTGTCCTGTTTGAATTTACGAACCTCATCTGCGTCCCCAATCTCATTCCACCTCCGCATGAGGAAATTGTCCGATCTTCTAGTGAACCTCTGGCTGATGAGGGACCACCTAGGGCCCAACTCCGCGACAAGGGCCTTCAGGAGCTCCGACTCTTCCTCCGTCCACGGGTCCTGGTCGTACCCCAACGACTCCTGGGAAATCTTCTCATACCGTTCGCGGCAAGATGTATTCGATCGATTCGGGATCAGCTGAGCCACCACAGTCCAATCTATGTTTTCCGGTTCTCCCAACATTTTGACCGCCATTTTCAACCTCTTATTCTCCTCAGGGCTCCACACTGCCCCCAGGCCGCGGTTACTCCTAGCTGATAAATACTTATAGCGATGCCGTATTTGAGGGCCCTGGTGACCAGTACCCATTTGATAGGCAATTTCATTCCAACACCCTGGGCCGTGACGCTCAGCCAGTTTCATAAGCAGTACGTCCTGCTCTTCAGTGAAGTTCCTAGGGATCATCTTAGCATCTAGACTCCGGGAATATCTACATAGAGGTTGAATGTGATGAAGTGATGGTAATGGCCTACCTCTGGAAGCACATACAGGGCGTGCGGTTGGTCCCCAACTCGGCTGCGATTGCTGGCCAGTCCCAACCGTGATGGGCCTCAGCGATGTAGTAGAGACGAAGGTCCTCCTCCTACCACATACATAGTGCCAATGTCACTCGTAGTGATACGACAGTCTGAGTTCGCCAGTCCCGAAGACTACCTTAGTGAATTCCGAGGTGTTGATGCCAGGGGCCAAATGGTGTTGCCATAGGGCTCTCGCGCAGGCTGGGGTTCGACAATGACGCCATTCAAGGGACTGCTTGCCAATTCTGCCCACCAACAGCTCGTACACTCGGTGCCAATCTATCTCCACTACGATGCTCATATCAGTTGCCAACTCTTCAACTTCATTGTAGTCGTTACACGATCCGACCTGTTTTGAATCCACGTCGGTCGACCTCAAGATACGTCCTCAGCTTACCATCTGGTGAATTTTCTCCCGCACTTCGGGTGAACACTCTTCACCATTTCCACTACTGTTCAATATCGACTCCAACAGGCCCTCCTTAACTGACTCCACTACAGCCCATTCGACGCCTTCACGGTCCTGACCAGCCACGTCTGATAAGAAAATCTTCGCAGTGCGCAACAGGATACCTCCTTCTCTTCCCGTGACAAAGGTCGAGTGGCACTGATGGGCCTTAAGGCAGCAGCTCTCATGTCCCTCTCGTAGGCCTCTACCAAAGTTGGAGGAAGGCTCCGATCGCTATCGATGCAATCAGGCCTGAGGGAAAATGAGATAGAGAGTTACGGTGCATTTCGAGACGAGTTGGCGATGGAGTGGTATGGAAACGGTCGATTATTTTCGCACGCACAAGCAAACTTACCTCAGCGAATGATACCATCTTTTCGGTTTCCGTCGAGTTGACAGGTCCTCTTCGTTCATAAAGTCCACGAGAATTCTATTATGTTCTTCCAACCTTCTCTGCATCCTCCTATTCTCCTCCAAAGATTCTCTTAGATTCCTCAGTATGCCGTCAATATTCACCATATACTCATAGTTCAACTTAGCGCCACTGTCCAGGCCTACCCCCTGGCTGGCCGCTGAGGCACTTACAGCCTCTCGGGCCCGTCGGGCCTGTCTTCGAGAGCTCATAGGAATGCAGAGGAACTTAACACGACGATGAGATTAAATCAGCTCTTGCTATCTTACAAAATCTTGCGTTTCCTCAACGCAAAGAACTGAAGCCTTTCACCAGTGGAATCTTTCCAAAATCGACTCGTTTACTAGTACGACCGGTTGAGGCTGTTAGTGAACGTTTTAAATGTGATTCGTATGGTCTACCACGTCAGACTCTTTTCTCACGAAAGTAGCCGAGGTGAGATAATATGCACAAAGTCAACTGCATGTGTTGATGACAATGTGGAGGAATATATGTTCGCTCTCCCGCAGTTGAGCGCCTTCCTCGTTAACTATAGAAGCTCAGCGAAGTGTTCAGGAACTCCCAAAAATAACAATTTTCAAATTTTCATACTGTCACTATATTTTTCCACAGTGGAAGAACCAACTCCGGCTTGGACAACGAATACACGTCATTTTGCCAGCACACTCCCCATTTTTCATGGTCCCCGATCTCACAGTAGTAGCTGATCCTCAGAAGTCTACAGCTTGTAGTAACGTCAAGGTGAGGCCGGTCTGCGGCCCTGTGGACCCCAAAGTAGAGGAGACTGCCGTTGAGAGGGTCTTGCGGCTTCGTAATGTCTTATCGGGAAGGCTTGCAACTAGATCTGGTGATGCTGGGCCCCGTAGTTCTACCGCTCCTTTGTTGACTTTCGACAAACTCCGCTATGATGTAGGCGAGGAAGAGGACGGTGAGGAAGGGCTCGTAGTGGAGTTCACCGATAGGAGGCGGAAAAGTTGTGGTCGAAATACTCTGCGGAAATTCCTTGACAGAAGCAAAGCATTTGGTAGTAGTAGACGGCCAGCTACTGCCCGTCCCCGAGAAACTCCACCCAAGGAAAGAATAGTCGAGCCAGTTGTGAGAGTAGACGATCCCCTCGGTGACGACACCAGCACTTTCATTGAAGTGAAGCAGCGTAGGAAGCTGAGACGTAGTGTGTCTGAGCCGGACATGAGCGTGGTGCCCGAGCCTACTGCCCTCGAGGGCCTGCCCGAAGAATGCAATTCCGAACCGGAGGCTCTTGGCACTGGGGTGGACTTGGCTGCTCGTGGGGGTCAGAAACGGCGGAGGAAAAAAATGAGGAAGAATCAGTTCATCGATGATGCCGCGAGTGTGTCGGGGTCGTCAGGAGGCGATGAAGATGACGAAGAGGAGGATGGTAGGGGTATAGGAAGTACCCTATGAAGGAGTTTTAATTTCAGGATACTTATCTGATCTGATAGCAACAAGTAGTGATTGTAGCGAAGCGTCGGACTGTGATGCGGGTATGCTGCATCGGCAGTGGGAGGACGAGATGGGCGAGAGAATGTTGAGGGGGATCTTTCAGCGAGGTCGGAGGTTCAGCTCGCAGTCTAGTATGATATAGGTCTTCAGGGAAGATCTCTCGTCGTCGCAGAGCCAGCAGTCTGGGAGGTTTGCTGTTCGCTGGTCTTGATCGGGAGCGGGCTCATCGGCCTAGTGACCCTACTGGGCCCAGGAGGAGGAGGAAGAGGAGGGGAGCCTGTAAGGACCGTCCTCACCTATTAGGTTAGCAGATCATCGTAGATATGGTACGAGACCATCGTCCCCAACAGGAGTCACCCGATGATCACAACAACTGCAGGAGAAGGAGATCGATCGGTAACACAACACATCGTAGACCCGTAGTGGTTGCCCCACCGCAAAGGCATCAAAAGAGGGCTCAAGGTACTGAGGTAACACCTCGTTGAAGGAGTATCGTCTTAGTAGAGGACCCAGTCGTATCTGCCCCGACGGCTGAGTGTGGCAGGCGAGTGTCTTTGGGAATGCGAGACACTTCCTCTAGCATCAACCTCAAGAGGGCCGTCGGGTACTTCACATATGTGCCTGTCTTGGCAGCTCTTTGCTGCAGTAGGTTCGTAAGGCGCCGTAGCTCCCGGGGCCGGCCCGCTGGAGGGTTCCTAGACGGACCCTCCCCTGCCCCAAGAGCTGCTGCCTTCGTGCCCACTACTGGTGTCCGACTCAAACAAGGTGTTAGAAGATTCATTTTCGGCGGTTGACCCCCTGTTGGGAATGAAGTTCGTCGCATCGCTAGTGTTTAATACTCGATAATATTCCTCATGCCCATGACGACTTTTCTCCCTATATTACGGTATGCGTTGATATGCAGGATGTTCGAAAAAGAGGTCTCGAGATATTCATTAGCCTCAGAAGAGGCTACTGCTGAGCTTCACGTTTGTATACGACCATCTACTGGCGAGATAGAGACTTTCATAACCCAACGAAATGTTGTGCAATCTCGGAAACATTGTGAGCATGCAAGCCATCAGAACACCATACGATTCTCTCGCTTTGTCCGTTCCTTCTTGGGTAATACGATACCATCACCTGAGCACAACAACTGCCGCCTTCAAATACGTCACTAGGTTCTCACCAACTTGGACATCTCTAATCTCAACATGACCTTCCTCATCATCAGCTGGTTTAAGGAGGCCTTTTTTAACCAGAAGTCGCTCGTTACGTCGGACATTAACACGCAACATCGACCCCGTATCCGCGTCCCGTTTGAGCACCGACTGCTCCTAAACGCTCAAAGGCTTGCCAGCGAATTCATAGTGAGCTCCCTGTCCCCACTTGCGAGTCGCTCCGCGTTACGTTATGATTGGGCATCTTGGGCAAGACCTCGCCCTTCTTCAACCTTCCTCGACTTACCAATTCCACCAACTGAAGGGTCTCCATAGAAAAGTGGCGGTGAGTAGGGAACTACCTTCTTGTCCATGCGGTACCGCTTTCGCCATTCCTGTATAACAGCCCGCTTAGCAGGCCCACACAGATTGTCCCTTGGTGGTAAACCCATCTTCTTGCGACGAGCAAGATACCAATCATAAGCACTACGTTTTTTCAACTTCACCTTTTTCGTCTGAGCCCGTGAGTAACCGTGGGAAACTCATCTTGTCAACTGCCCACCTCAAGGTCCTGCTTCAGCTTCTCTAGTTTTAGTATTTTATTAATGCTCTTAGACGCGAACCGGACATCTAGAGGCCTCGAGGCCCGACTGGCCTCTTGAATTTTCCGAACCACTGGGAGATTTTTCTTCCGAAACAGTACCGTAACTCGACCTGCTCGGCCTGGCAGGGAAAGCGTCTTCCGCTTCTTCGTAATCGTTTTCCAACCTGCTCTTGCCGTTCGGCCGACTCTGTGAATGTAGTCCGCCAGCGTGTAAGGAAAGTCGTACATAATCACATGGCCCACATCGTCGAAGTCCAAGCCACGACTAGCCAGATTCGTGCAAACCTAAAGTCACCGACTGTATCGAGAAAAGACCACAAGGAAACCACCACCATAATTTCCTTCGCTGGTGTGCCAGTCTTTGAGGCACCCTTGAATGAGGCGAACTCCTTCCGTCGGTTCTTGAAGGCCATCTCCCCGTGGAGTAAGCTGACACTATAGCCCTCAGCCTCGAGCATCTTGGCAACTCCTCTACACCGTGCTACAGTGTTGGTAAATATAAGGGTCTGCCAGAGGGCCACACCGCGTCACCTCCCGAGACTGGGGTCCTACCTTCTGGCCTCGCACTTGTCGCTCTTCAAGTGTGTCAACCAAGGCGTTACTTCTCTTCCGGCCCCCCATCGGGACGAAGACCTCGACGGTGTACCAACTGGACGATACTGTCCTAATGCCAACCTTACTTGTTCGAGAGCTGGGACGGTCATGTGAGCGTCGGGAGCAACGACTTGGTTCACCACCACATGGGTCGGGACGGAGGTTCGTACGAAGTTACTGACCGCTCCTGTCCTTGTAGCGCCCACGAAGGCCACCTACGACCGAGGCATAGCCTTGTGTATCATAGCACCGTGTTCATCTACCAGAGGGGCAGACCTCGCGGCTCCTCGGGCCTTGAAAGTCTTGGAAATTACGTCGGCAACCTCCTTCTCATAGAAGGTATCACACAAGGTATCGGCCTCATCTATCTAACAAGTAGCAAAACGTCACCTATGGAGTTAGAACCTGTGCGTTCAGCTTGCAAAACCACACCCTTAACCATTAGACCACTTGGCAAGATGATCTCCATCGACATCGAAGAAGGCAGCGTCTCACCACAAGATGCGTCACTTCGCCCAACTTCACATTTCCTTTCATCAGATGCAGGAGCAACCTCGCAGGAGTACACACCACGACATCTCCCTAGAAAAAGCGAGCCGTCAAGACCCCTCTAGCCCCCAGTCTCCAGTACCCTTCCTTGGTTGAGAGCCCTCGCCTCCTTAACATAGCTTAACCCAGCAGCCAAACCAGTGCTAGTAACCTCTCTACATCCCTGTGCTGTCAGTTGGCGCACTACTTTGATCACCTGATAGAATCTCTCCCGAAAAGCGTCCAAAATACGCCTACTTGTATTGCGAGCTCCCTAGTGGGGACCAGAATGACCGCTCTGGGCTTGTTCTCCAGAGGGTAGAGGTTGTCAGGATTGGACCTCAGCAGTCTATGCAGGATAGGCAATACGTAAGCCATAGTCTTCCCTGATCCAGTCTGTGCCACTACGAGCACAGACTGGCCCTCCATTATAGCGGGTATGCACACCTCCTGAGCAACCAAGCGCTGACCACACCGTCAACCAACACTACCGTACCTGCGTTCTGGTGGGTGTGACGGCACCAGAACTATGCAGACCAACGAGGAGCTCCTTGTCCAAGCCGAACCGATGGAAGGAGTTAACTCTATCGAAGGAGGTGAACCTACGTCTAGTCCATCACCCGATATTCACCTGGCCAGCACCTGACCTGTTAGGCATAGGGACATCGGCACTCAGGGGCCGCCTCAGGCTGCCCTCTCCAACTGGTGTCGCATCGGTTGCCGCAGGAGGAGGGCTGTATTCAAGCATACCGTTACCTAGGCCGGAGGAGAAGCTCCGAGAGATTAGACGTTGGTTTCGAAGAGGATGGGCCGACAGTTGAAGGACCGCCGCCATTCGAACAGTGAAACGAATAACCACCGCACTGCGAGAGCCATCTCTTATCGCGAATACTACAATTAAAGCACATAGGACAGCGACATGAAACCACAGGCTTAGTCAGAGGTGGAGAAGAGGACTGCCACGTCAACTACGACTGTCCGTGAGCCATCGAAGTGAGCACAGCGAATAACACCTCCGCCATTTCGATTGGACATCAGGGATTGAATATATTCCTTTTGAGTTCCTAGGACGCTTCCGTCACTCCGGTACTACCCTCCAAGTTATCGTCGGGCTAGCACGATGATGTGAAGTACACGGAACCTGTCTCCACCGTCATAACCTGCCCAAGTGGGATCTTCAGGAGTCGTCTTTACATGCTGTAAGAGGCACTTCGTACTGTTCCCTAAGTATCCACGATCCACGGTAATTTTATATGCCTTAGTTTCCAATCGAAAGGCGTCCAAAAAGGTTAGAAAACATCCGAGCACAAAAAGGGCAGTTTACGAAAGTTTCCTCCTTACAAAAACTTTGCTAAGGTGAATGACCAACTGTAGAAGTTATGGACAACACAACAGAACAGCTTGAGTGAGATGGCTACATTAGTAACAGACCTCTCCACTAGAACCTCTGCTACAAGATGCTCTATACGCCTCTGATAATACCTCTTGCTCCCCCCCCCAAGAAAGTGATGAATTCTCTATATGACAGAGGAAGTTCCCCTGAACAGCCGTCATGCCCGCCTCGAACTCCTACCAGCGCCACGATCTACCACAGTCATCATTTTGTGCAAGATGCAGATAGGGTGTGGCATCTTGCAGGCCTTCGAACTTCGAACCAACCAAGCTATTTTCATCATGTTCATCGGTTCAGGTATGTAGACTTAGGACTGACTTTAGGTTCACGTCGTGGTGCTGTTCTAACCTTACGACATTAGATCGGTACGTAAGCGTTGAGTTGTAATATCAGCAACGAGCTTGGTAGCTTGTACCAATTACACAGTGTGTGATGCAGACGTACGTATGCGTGCGAATCGTGCACGCATGCTCAAATTCTGTGAAGTGCGTTGCCAGATATCCAAATTAGTGCCCCTTGTTTGCTTATCATTCTGTGATTCCTGGTAACAGGTAATTCAGTGTGGGAAATTCACTATGGATTTGCGGTTCGGTGACGCCGATCTGATAATGAGGATTATCCTCCTCTATGATTCGGGCAGTCTGCTTGAATACATCCTCATGGGAACACTGAGGGGTTCATAAATCATGAGAAATCTGAAGAATAGATCTGTTCATAACCAACTACCTACTGCTATACAAAAAGAATGGTGCTTTATTCAACACATCAGCGTAGCTCGGGTAGTGCTGATATTTCAGTGGAATAACCCTTTAGTGAATAGTGGACGCACCAGGATGCATCACTGCTTACAGTTTCACTGAAAATGCCCTATAGTCTGCAAGCCGCTAAACTCATCCCTCGGTTCAGACCAAACCGGTCCAGGAGAGCCCTCATTCCCCAGGCCGGGGATGTGCTATCCTCGACCTCTACTGACCTTTCCTCTCGACAACTGCTCTTACCGTCCGGCTCAGTCACAACTTGCGACCCAGCCTCGGATTTCCTCCGTGAGGATCCGTCGCTGAATGCTATGATAGAAGCCACCAGAGGCCAAATAGAAGCCATCGAGCTTTTCTCAGCATCGATGCTTAGGAACCCCTTCAACACTGCGGACGTAAGTCGACTCACGTCACATCATGCCCAGAGGTTTACCGTCTCAGAGCCTGGCAAAGGTGAAGGAAGCCGCCTTACGACAAGATCCTAGGAGGACGTATTTACAAGTCACAGCACTGGAAAGGTCCTTATTGGCAAGTGAGTACTGACCGGAGGTTCTGAATTGTGCTTCCTATTCGCTAACAGGCTCCAACGTCGACTCACAGTGGGGTGGCCAGCTCATACGTCGCACGTTGAACCAACAGCTGAACTCAGCTTATGCCCAATTCCATGGTAGGCCACGACCAGGTCGGTCCAGGAAAGAGGCATTCAGGAAAGTACCCAGACGAGCCAGCAGCTGCATTGAGTGTTGTCACTCAAGAGGAGATGGCGGCAATCATCGACCATGTTTACGAAGAATACACTCAGTCTGGTGTGGCTGGGTGCGGCGAACAACCGCCCGATCGGTCACATCACTGTTATGGTCAGGGAATGGATACACTCTGTTGACAAAGCGATACCTCCTGATATCAACGACTGGTTGCTCTTTGACGACCGCACCAAATGTAAGCGTCAACTGTTGCGGCTGTTGCAGGACGACGATACGCGACCCCTTGCCGTTCGAATCAGTCAATGAGAAGGCGGTATATCACAGAGTGTATCGCAGCCCAACGTGTATGCGTATAATAGGCCCTCCGAACAATGACGACCTCCCGCTCACCATGAGGCTAGGGTAAGGTGTCCAGGGATAGTCGCTTGCCAATTAATTCTGTCTATAGGACTCCGGCTAAGGCGTTCCTCGAGCTCATGACCTTCCGGTCCGGGCCTCTACGAAATGGCGCTCATATGGAACCGTGGATGAGGTTTATGCCGGGGAAGGTATTCGAACTTGTGCGCAATCACGTCACGCGTTTTTGGCGGCAGTGAGTTCCCACTAGGCTAAGAAGTCGGGCATAAACCTTTTTTGTAGGTACGCCGACTACCGGAACAAGCGAGTGAAGATTCACATGACCGCCATGCGTAAGGAGTTACCGCACTTTCTCGCGATCATAAATATCAAACTGTGGAGTCTAGCTTTAGTACAAGGTGATCCGTCTGCACCTCGCTTGAACCTAAGATACCATCCCTTGTTCAGAACTTGAGAAAGCCCAGTTGCGACAGCGAAAGATAGATTGTAATGGTCGACGTTCTGCTTACGAGGCCCTAGTTCAATACAGCGGTGCTGAGCTCATATCCGAGGCTCTTGTTAAGGAGGCATTCGCTTTGCACAATTACAACGACATGCAACTGGAAGCTCCTCGGGACCAGAAGGAAAGTACGAGGGAGTTCAAAAAAGTGAGGATTGCAGATCCGAGCAAAAGATGGGTATTGGATAATATAGGTGGGGAGCGTTAGGCCTCGGCTGTTTGTCCATCTCGTCCTCAGCGACTCGCCGTATCCCCGCGGAGGGCGATGACGATGATTTCCTCCTACCGTATCTGGTGGACTGGGAAACAGCCAAGTTGGGCTCGAGGGCGAGGCCACTACCGAATCGTCCCATGAAAGGTTGGCTACACTCTCTTGGTGACGTTACGAGCTATGCCATCACCCACGAATTCGTCACGGCATTGGCTGGGTACTGTCTTCAGTACAACAGTAACGTTCTGGTAGTCGGACCGGACTCAACCAGGCTGTGTTATTTTTTGACCGAGTACATCACTGCACAAGTGCCGGAAAGTCAAGTGAAGCTCATCGCTATTGAGATTTTATCCGAGGAGACCACAACTGACAAGCACCGACCATGGGGTAAATCTAAGGGGAACGAGGAACAGGAGAAGTCTATGGTGGAGCCTGTGACATCGTTCCCGAAGCACCTGGACTATCGCCCAGCACTGTGTCCCTACACTGGTCGGCTCAAGTGGCCTCCTCCTTTACGAGCAACACTGAACGATTTTTACAACCATTTCAGTCCTCAAACAGCAGTGGTCACTTCCCTTGATGACGGCGTTGACGAGATAACTCCCAAATTGCGCACTATGGGTTGCCTCAAGCGGTACCTTGTATTGGGTCCCCGTAGTAGCGGGAGTGCCTATCACACGTGGGGTATCCTGCCACTAGGCTGTCCAGAGAGGCGCATATCTCCAGTACATTATGATGGTTGGGAGATCGCCGGTGATCTTGGTAAGGTCAGCAGACATATTTTGCATCCTTACATGGCGAGGAACCAATTCGGGGAAGTGGACCCAGGTAGAAAGCCTTCGACGTCTGAGGTGTCCGCAATGGTGACTTAGGTCTACTATGGGCACTTTCATCAGCCGCTACGTTGTTCCGACGGAGACATCGCTGAGTGTTGCTACTGCATGGATGTGTTTCTGAACAATCTTTGTATTTGCGTTACTGATAGTCGTGGCCTCCTGGAGAACGTCCGCTTATCGTCTGGAAGATGTTCAGTGAGCGCTACAGCGAATCTGAGCTGTGTTACATCACAAATCCAACATCGTCATGGGTTAGTGCATGAACAGGTCCAATACTCATAGTGTGATAAACATCGTCATAGTCCCCCACATATGCCCTAAATCGTGGTGAATGTTCTACGGTTTCCTGTCCCTGTTGTCCACGCATTGAATGATAGGTGGGACCTTGCCCACTGAACAACCCAACAACCCAAGTCACTCAAATATCACTTAGTATTATCGGCAATGAGATCTAGAGCTTCGCTGATGGCATTAACACCTTTCTTAACATCATCCTCGGTATTATACGGCCCAATGGAAAGCCTAAGACTGCCTTGTTCCCCCAGAGCTCGATGCAGTGGTATCGCACAGTGATGCCCAGCGCGAAGGCAGACGCCTTGCAGCCCACTAGCGATCGTACCCACGTCGTTGGGGAAAACATCATCGAAGGTCATTGACACTATAGGGGCTCCTCGATTAGCCTTCAAACCTCCCAAAGTCCTACAAGGAATCTTCGACACCTCATCGAGTGTGATCGACAACAGCTCTTCTTCATGCTGTTTGATCTCCTCTCGATGGTCCATGACATAACGAGCGGCTGTCGCCATCCCTACTGCCTCTGCTAAAGGCGGCGTACCTGAACATAAGAGGCATGCAGCTCAATCAACAATCACTATTAGTGTATTACCCGGTTCATACCGCCATGGAGCGTTGGTGTACCTAATGTTGAGGTCGCTGTCAATATCTTCGAGAGCCCCTCCCCCATTGGTAGCTGGTAAAGGCAGCATCTTCAGCGCTCGGTCAGATAACCACAGGACCCCAACACCGGTAGGGCCGTACATCTTATGACCAGAGAAGACAATAGCGTCAACCCCCAGCTCCCCGACATTGATTTCTTGATGAGGGACACTCTGTGTGCAGTCCAACACTATCAATGCCTTCGGTGCCCTACTTCGAACCAGCTTCCGAATCGCGTCAACGTCAACTTCATGTCCAGTGACGTGACTCACATGGACGAAGGATACCACCCTTACGTGGTCGTCGAGCTTACTAGCAAGATCCTCCATGTCGATCTCAGCCGACTCACGATCGACCCTCACCATTTCTGTCCTCGGGCAAGCAGTGCTCCATGGTAAAATATTACTATGATGATCCATCTCTGTCACTAAAACCTTCCCATCATCCAGAAGACCATTCCTCGATGCCATGCCCGCCAACCTATTGAGGCCATCAGTCGCCCCCGATGTTATGACTAGCCCTCGAATTCCCTTCGCTCCTATAAACTTCGCCATCGTCTCTCGGGATTGCTCAAGAGCCTCCGTGGCCCGTTCAGCGGCCAAGTGAGCGGAGCGATGAACATTCGAATTCGTCTCGGTGTAGAATTGATCCATCGCGTCCAGTACTACCTGCGGCTTCTGCGAGGTCGCAGCCGAATCCAGATAGGTCAGTTCCTGATCTTTGAAATACGGGAAGTCCTTCCGTAGAGCCGCCCGTGCTGCAACCCCCACCACAGCAAATAGCGCCAACCAACCTAGTCCATACCGGGAGCCTTTAGCTTCCCTAGGAGATGAACTAAGCCGAAGATTCGACCGGTAGAGGACATCGGAACGAGGCTGTGATAGAGCAACCGACTGGGTCCGCGATGGTGTCAAGAAAAAGTAATTCACATAAAGGGTGGCAACCATCGCCCACCCGAATAGAGCCGCCACGACAACTCTTCGTGAGCGACTACGAGAAGTCATCAGCACGAATTAAGCATAACTATCATCAGGACAGAGCGCCACCCCCTTCACCATCATCATTATGCAACGCAAAGCCATGGCCGTGGAATGTATTGAGACTAGCTAGACGAGAAAAAATCGGAATAACGAGTTACCAGACTGCGAGTAGACCCTTCGAGACGAGCCTTTACTGAATCATGGTAAACCCCAGATACCCCTCATACCTTGATCCCACCGTCAACAATATATTGGCAACCGAGCTCGCTCAGCTTTATGTGTGCTTGGGCGTAGTCGCAGAGGAACTTGTTGTTGTCCTTAGCATAGACCTCGACGTATGGCCTGAACGACGGATCCGTGACAAGGCAATTGTCACTTTTGAGGACAAGGAGACCGTTATCAACCTTGCTCTTGGACTTAGCATCCTCCATGATGTTGATGAAGTACTCATTGTCAAACTTGAGCCATTTCCTGCACCAAGAACGACCACCCTTCATACCGATACCCTCCTTTCCATCAAGACGAGCCACCTCGCTGCCGTTGGTGTATTGAGTACCGCGCCCAGCAGCCTCCTCAACCGTGCCAGAACGATCTTTAAAGGCCCTACCGATAGTATGACCACCAGAAAGAGCGACAATCTCCTGATCATTGAAGCCCATACGGTAGAAGATCTTCCTCAAATGGTCGGCGCCTTCAGGCATAGGAAGCCTCCCAGCTGGGGGGCACTCCTCAGGACCGGAGATGTCCTTCCTGCCGAACTTCATATAAGGAATAATATCAGGCCCCCCACAGTGTTTCAAGGCGCATGCCGATGCCAACTGGATGGTATCGGCCCAAGACACACCGGGGTACTTGGCCTTAATCGGCTGAAGGAACTTCAGCGCCTTCGGAAGCCCCGCGTTGGCAGCGTCAGACAGCTCTACATCATAGATGATGCCGCCGCTGGCCCCACCACACTGCGGCCAAGGCAGAGACTTATCATAAGTCCCACTGTCGTGCCAGGCGAAACGGACAATGATGGGATCACAGTTCAGCCTATCGATCATGGCAGTCAACTCGTCCGCCATTGCTCTGATGTCCTTAGCATACTGCACTTTGTCAACGGCCCCACCAACGGTGGTAGTGGCTGCCCTCGCCGACTGACTGTTGGAAGCTGCCGCGGGCACGGGTCTAGAAGTGCTGCCTCTGCAGGAGTCACAGATGTTTCCCATGGATGAAGGACGACTCGAATACAAACTCAATAAATCACCCAAGTTATCAAAACTCCATCAACACGAACGAAATGCCCAAAGCAGTGTGCCCATGGATAACCCCAGACTATAACATAACAACCTATCACAAGACTTGAACATTCTGGGGGTAGGCATTCATGCAACACAACTCAGTGTGTTGATAATTCACCCACAAAATTTTCCAAGTGAGCACACGCTTTAGCGCGCGCCATTATAGTTATTGAGTATTTCAAACCCCACGGTGCGCAGGGGAACCTCGATCGGGATCGTCTGGTAAGGCGGATGAGGAACTGGTCGTCTAGGAAGAGCCACAGAGGTCGATGTATGGTCACGTCCAATATTTCAATCCTCCGGTTCCTTCCATCCTTGCTTTGAGCCGTATCCACGACTATGCAGAAGTGCGGTATAATACAATCCGGCAATGGCAACTTTTTGCTGATATTGTGGATTTGCCAAATACTATAATTTCTGACAGTCTCACCTTTTTGCTCTTTTGTATGTGCTGCTTTCTGAGGTATAAAGTAGCAACCACATTTACAACCTAGCAATTTCTGGTATAGGTTTTAGCAACCAAATGTTGAAAGTAGCAAATCATAAGTGTTTTCCAGCAAGTCACTCTGTTTTGCTCCTTTTTTGCTGCATTGTATATTTCCCCGGAGTGTTTTACACGCTGGCACTTTTGCGCAAGTGTGCTCCTTCGCCCGCACGTTTTCGTTATTCTGGCAAGTTGTGCTCTTTTCCTGTTTAGTATGTTTCGCGTTGTGATTATGTAGTCTGGCATCTTTCAAGGTTTGCTCTTGTGTGATGTTCCTGCATGAAATATACAAATTGGCAGTTGTCGGTATGTGACAACGCTGCGCTACTTTTATGTTTCGGCTATTTGCTCTCTTGTAACTTACACCCTACGGGAATATATACTAGAGTTTTGCTCATTCAAACTGCGTCTCTGTTAGCGTTATTAGCAAACTTGTCATTTTGCATTGTTCGTACGAGTAATATACAATCTAGCAAACTTAGTTATGGGGTAGAATTTCTCGTTCGATCACAGTATTGCGCCTAACATACACTAATGCATGCTCCAACACGGAGCCGCAGATAATCACGAGTTTGCAGTCAGAAACTATCTATGGCGAGTCGCCAACAAAGAATCTCACGTGAACTGCTCTACGTTCACGTGTGTGTATTGTGCTCTTGGAGCACCCGCACAATCCCTCTCTGGGCCCGTCTAGTCTACTATTGTTCACGCCGCTACGTTGCGTATGGTGTTCGCTTGGACTACTTGAGTACTTGCCACGCTCCACTACAGCGCACATCTTTGCCCGCAACTCATTCTACTATGCGGTTGTCAGCACTCCCATAGGCTGGCTGAATTCATCGTCAGTAAGGCGGGGCGCTCGCTTCATTGAGCAGATTAGTACATTCCTTGTTAAAATTCCAGGTACTCGTAGATAGGTTATGTGAAGATACTACAACATAGGCCAGCTGGGAGAGTTCAATGTCCTCGTATTCATCACTTTACTGGGAATCCGAAATAACAATTTCGTAAAAGCACCAACTGGTCTGCAACTTTCGCGTGATTTCTCCACTTATATACGTATGCATGGTGGGAGAAAAGAACAAGGTTGAATTACGGGTTGTATTTCGAGGCTCGAAATTCGAGCTATACATCGATACCCCATTTGGTGTTTAGTATGGAAGCGGAATGTTCTCCATGTGTTATTCAGAGGCTCTCACACTCCGAAAAGAGGCGACCCTTGTGCAGTTTTCAATATCTTGTTCGTTCAGTTCCTTGGGAAATTTTTAACGAGTTGAATCAGCGGCGTGTTAGAGGCAGTAACGAATACTGATGCTATCGCGCTGTCTCTTATTTCTATGATGCACGCACGCGCATCAGCATGAAAATTGCCGGTAGAACGCATGCGCATCTTCTCGAACTTCTGATGATGTACGTGCACTATTAACTTACCTCGTTATTTCTGGTCTATGCTCGATCTTTCGAGCTCTCTTATTGCTTCATATCGTCAGTACGTCATTACATCTTTCCTCTATGTCTAGTGTTGCCAGTCGGACTCGGGCGAAGCGGGCACGTACCTTATCTCCGCACCCACATGGAGATTCACAACAACATTAACGCCTACAGGGACCCCACGTGTCGCGTAAATGTGTGTGACATGCTATATGAACGCTTGTTAGAGATCAGCTCCTTCTGATGTTTATGACAAGTAAAATGTCCGAGTAAGTTGGTCCCTCTGTGGGAATACATGCATATGGTCAGCTACATGTGTAGGTGACATTTGTCGAAGTTTCGAGGAAAATTGAGGGGAGTCTCAATGGTTCCTGTACACTTCTACCCGAATTTGTATTTAGACTTCTATAATCAGTGAGGAAACTTCTGGACTCAGCTGAGGGAAGCGAACATTTATTCCAACACTGTTTGGACCATGTAGTTTCATCTCGCTGTTATTGTCTTCAATAACACCAGCATGCTCGTCACCAGCAGACAGGCTGAACATCACATCGATACGAACTTGAGAGTTGGGAAGTTCCACTTGGGTGCTGATCCTAGAAATATTGAGGATACTGACGGAAGTAGGACCTGGCATACCATAGGCTCGAAACGTGTATATGGCTTACATTGGAATCGGGTATTGAGTTCTATCACACACTAGGTACGACCACAAGCTCCACGTCTAGGACTAATCACATCAAGAACTTTGGTCTGCCGCCTCCGTCGAAGATCGAGCATTCAGAATGCGAATGGGATCATGGTACGGTTGAGCGTATGAACCATTCCGACGCAATTTTCTTAGTAGGGGGATTTGGTCCCACCAGTTTGCCGGAAATTTCTGGTGTTGTGGTTGACATGAATGCGAAATGCGTCCCGAAATCCGCCGATTCGGTGAGTCTCAACTCTTGCCTATGATCGAGCTCGCTCCAAGTAGATGTCACTGAAGGACCTTCGTGCTGCACTTCAAGCTTCGCACAAGCGTATGATGGCCATCGTCGAGGAGGAGAGAGAATTAAATATGGACGGGAGTGCCTTTACTGGCGCAACTACGACCAATGGCCTCTGTCAACAGCTCGAAAGCTCTGAAGGATATGTCAGGCTGAGACAATGGGCGGAGCGAAGCGGGTTCGGAATAAGCGGAAATTAATACTATGATGTTTGATTCGATTACCAGTCAATGCACGTTGGTGTTGTCATGTATTAGAGGTTAATTAGCAAGTCATGTCTCATTGAAGCCAGTCTTAATCCGGGGCTGATGCTTATAGGTGTCGAAATAGGAAACATCATTCTTTACATAGTAGTCATTATCGATGCCATTTCTGTCTACGCGGTGAGATTTGTGTTAGTCTACATGCGGTGATTACAGTAGAGCAAAAACGAGAGTTTCATTATCTATGGTAAGTGTCTTTGCGTTGGGAACACGCTCAGCCATGGAGTTATTGATAACAACACATTGACCGAATGGATTTGAACTTTTTTGAGCTCTTGTTCAACAAACCTACTTGTTTATCCCTATATTGTGACCAACACGAAGCGTCAAGAATGAGTAGAAATCTGTATGTGGAAGGATCGGAAGATCCGCGTGAAGATCTTGCCAGAAAAACAGTAGTGTACTTCTTAACTGACTACCAACCGACAATCGGAGGTATCCCTCTCGTTTTTCGAGCGGAAGCCACAAACGACACCCGCAGGCAGGATTGACATATCACAACATGGGAACAACAAACGATACTGTTTCATCCCTGCTGCTATCCGCGTCTTCATTCAATCTATTCAAGCGGAGTCTTCCCCCAGAGGTGTAGACATATCCTCAAGGCAGTCAGCAGCAGTTCTTACTTCCTGAGGTACATCAGGTTGTAAGTTCCTCTGTCGCATAGTAACGGGTTTGTAACACCCAGTATACGAAGCGCTCGCGAACCCTTCACCTCGCTCACGATCAATGGGGACGAAGACTTTGGCCGGTAAAGATGATGCCACTTTGAAATGACGCTCCTCGAGATAACACCAGAATAGGATTGTAGTACAATCATTGTACCAATGAACAAAGGCAACATCAATGGTGCTACTACTGCGGCTTCTTTGATCGCCAAAACGCCCATGACAGTGAACTCTGCGGAAATCAGACAAGCCAAGATGAATCGGATCGCTCGAGTCCACAATTCACCCTTAGTGTCGCAACTTGGGGCGTACACCACCGCAAACTGATTCTTGTATACGAGGGAAAAGAACGAGAAAGCCATAGCCATCACGAAGCTGGATATTGGCGACATTACAAAATACACGAATAGTATCATGAAAAACAACATGATGGTAGAAAGCACTCTGGGATGGTTCAGCTCGACAGGTGCGCTCAGAGGATCTAAGAACAACCATGGTCTGCTGCGCTCCTTCTCCGACAGGTTAGATCCCAAGCATCTTCTGAACAGGGCTAGAAGCGCTGGTACCAGGCGTGTGAGTTCAATGCCCAAGCCAAGACCGATCTGGACGAAGACAAACGACATGAAGTAGTAGGACTGTTGTGGTAGGTAAACAGACAATGCATTCTGCAATGTTCCTAGAAGGTTCTCTACCACATCTCGTAGCCCGGAGAGCAGACTTCCCGCGATAGCACTGACGAAAAATGCTTGGATGATGTATAGAAACGCCAGCTTCCCAAAAAGAGAAACTTCTAAGGCTGTCATCGATACGTGACCTTCCCACTTCGAGAAAACCCCCAATATGAACGGCAGGAGCTCGTTCAACAGCGCAAGGGCAATGGGGGATAAGAGTTGGAGTACGATTCCGAGAGGAGGCCAGGCTTCTAGAGCGCTTTTGGAGGAAATGTAATTCTTCCTTCAGGAAGGACACTTTCGATATAGACACAACGAAAGTGACAGGAATAGTCCAGAAAATGCACAACGCCGTGGTGGCCGCCAGAGACATCACAATACCTAATTGCTGATGGAAATGCGGCATACCAACATTGCTCCAGTAAACACCATCAGGTAGCGGCGCTGATTCAATGCATAGAGCATGAGGTTCGTCATAGAGCTGCATTTGCAAGGCCTTTGCAGTGAACTGTAGTGACTTGAATGTGACGAAGCCATCAGAGAGGACTCGGAAGCTTTTCGATGGCACGAGCTTCTTCAGAGGGACCAACGGCACCATGTTCGCCCCCGATGAGATGTCCAGCACTTTACGCCTTGGGCTTTGCTCATCGACCATTTCCTGGAAACACTCAGCATCACTGAAATCTCTCTCGATAAAATCGTTCAACACAGTCCGTTGTACTTCAAGAACTTCAATAACATCAATTTTCTCTTTAGAGAAAAAGCTCGAGCGCTTTTGAGGACGGACACCTCTGTGATGCCATATGTTGTATTCATGTTCCAACATCAGAACGGGCTTATTTCGCTCTCTCACTTTCTTGCTGAGAACTCCCAAGTCAAGAGCAACTGCAACATCAGCCACTCCACCAGGAATGAGCTCTTCAAAAATTCACCTAGTCGATGATTCGAGCGGAGCGATGGAGGTATGTGTCTCACAAAGACACTGTAGTTAGCGACATTCTCGCGGCACATAGAAGCATGCCGTTTGGCTGTGTACCACGAAAACTCAGTATATATCAAATACAATGTTATTGAAAAAGTAATGTAGGAAGCAATCAGAGTAGACACCATCGACGGACTACGGGTGGCCAGGTGGCCCACGCTCCACCGAGCGAGCTCATCTTCATTGGCCGGTCCGGAACCCTGGTATTTATATACTGGTATCAAGTAGATAGCATTCAAACAGCCAACAACGGCGACTCTGGTACCAAGTCGCAATAGTCGGATAAACGCTATCGCGTCGAGGCCAGCGTTTTCGAGAAGCTCGTCATCAGTGATCTTAATAATACCAGGTATCCACCCCATGAAAGCACCATAAACTTTCGAGGACAGCGGACATCGTAACTTCTCTATACACCGACGAGGCTGGTAAAGTGACGGGAACCTGCCCCTCAGAGGACTGTAGATGAAGACCGCGGCAACAAAAGTACCCAAAAATATGGCACCAGACAAAAGGACGGCGCTCTGACCAAGCTGGGTACTTACGGTAGGAGTTGCTGACATAGCGACAACACGAAGGGCAAATCGCAAGTCTTATGCGATCGGTCACCTGCATAGGTCACGTCGAGAACACAGACACAAAGGCTACGCACAACAACCAGTAGCAACGTAGGAAAACATGCACATGGTCAACTACGTCAACAATTTTTGCGGATGGAAGTGTTGATATTTTCACACTTCCGCCCAAAATCGTATGTAGAAATGCATGATGAAGTGACGAAACCAAACATATATTCCAACACTGAACGGGCATGGGCTTCATAGTTGAAATACGAGTTCAGTTAGAAATGTACACAAACCTGCGAGAACTTCCTAAAACTCCTCCAGACTTACACATTGGAACACATGTAGTTGTCCAGGTGCATATTTCCCCACATTCTACACCCATGCGTAAAAACCATGAAGTGGAGAATCCCATTCTGACGACTTCTCCTCAAACCAAGATGCCAATGAAAGACGCCGACATACATATAGCAGCGCTATGATTCCAGAGAGACGGATTGGACTATTCCAGCGGGGCAAGCAGTGTTGAGGGTCGGTACGCCTTCCTTATCTCCCATTGAGGGAGCGCCACAAGTAGAGGACTTGTAGGAAGAACTTACTTATCAATATAATCAATAGTAGGCTCACTTGACGCTAGGCTGAAATATGCACTGCGACATGGAGCAATAGCCAAGGAGACAACTTACACAGAAACAAACACAATACTTCGCTATAGGATGCAATCATCCCTCTACACAGATACGACGGACTTCCGTATGCATAGAACTAAATACGAGCACAGCTAACCTCGACATATGGAAAACCCAGACCATCTCCGATATTACTCGGAAGACCGAGAACTATGTGCTACTCAGAAACTTATTAATATCATGCAGAACACATGAAAGCTTTTTCAACCAAGTCACAGACGAATCGATGAGCGTCTTCTTTCCCACCAGTCAGATAGTGCTTGCTGAAGTCTGCGATGTTCACGCGTACAACCTCGGCGTTTAACAAGCGACTCACGATCCTTCCCTTCCACACGGCTCGACCGTGCAAACGTCGGGTATCCGCACCTCGGGCAGCTCTTAGAAAATGCGAGGGCCCGTCCGCCTCGACAACAATGCGTCGCCCATCAGATCGAGATATCAGTGCATCTACCGGACCCACTGCAGTTGCGAACTCTTGTTGAACCTTGACACTCTGATGGAGCCCTTGGAGTGCTTCAAACACTTGAAGTTGGAAGTGGCTCGGGCTAGGTGACGGCCAGACGATTCCACACGGGATCGCGTCACCAGCAGCAACAGCGCAACTAACTCGTGCTTGGTCAACCTGCGATGCTCCTACTTCTGATAGAGTCTCCAACAAGTATACAGGAATGGCTTCAAGGCACTTGTTGGCTAAGTCGTGCTGTCCCATAATCGCGAATGACCCTGCCAGTTGAGCAAGATCTTCAATACCACACGCTGGTAGAATTCTATGCAGATACTTAAAGAGGGTCTCCATACAATCAGTCGGTGCTAGCGGGGATAGCCGAGACCAAGCCCATACGATGGAGGCATAGTGTTTCGGAGAGACAGGAGTGTCAAGGTCAATGGCAGCCACCAGTTTGATAACAAGGTCGTCATCGAAGTACCCGGCATCAACCAGAGCCCACAGACATTTGGACACTTGTGCTGCACTACGCGGAGTAGTACCCTCCAACCAGGTGCACAAGAGTCCCACTTCTTCGCGAGACAAGACAGCTATTGCTGACCAGAACAGTGTCGGGTGGTCCTTAGCAGAAAGTTCGCGTTCGCGCTTCATCGCCGATCGAGCTAATTCACGAAGCAGTCCGTTGTCGTCTTTAGCATAGCACCAACACAAGGCGACCATAGTAGTTGTGTTCATTTCCGGAATTTGTCCCCGTAACACTGGCGCTAGACAACTGAGCAGTTTGGAATAGAGATGAGCAGCAGCATGGTCTCGACTAGACCACACGCCGATACCCCACAAGCAGTTAGCGATGCCCCTAGGCTCGAATTCAGGGAAACGTGACAACAGATCAGTTCCAAGCGCCACAACTGCATGCTCAACGGAAGCTGAATCTAGCCAATTACACGGAGTTTTCCCAAACGCCCAAAGAATATTCGCCATACTCTGAGGTGATAACAGAGTTCGCTTTGTTGAGACCGACAGCCAACTCTTGGAGACAGTGTTAAAGACCATACGACTACCCTCGGGACACTCCAATGTTGCTAACGCCCACAGAATGTTGGAAATGTGCTGGCCTTCATATTCCGCCGATTTGTTCTCGATGTGGCCGCTAACAGAATGTAGTGCAATCAAGTTGATACTGTGTTCAGCTTTACCATATGCCCATACTATATTGGCAACAGATTGAGGACTGAAATCGTCAAGGTTTTCGAGACGACTCAGTGCGGACTCCATCACTTGTCTCACGTCTCTCGATTGGAATCTCTCCTGGTGCTTAGCAATGGCGTACAGAGCGGATGACAAAGCTTGCGGCGACATTGTACACATATGGTCTCCCGCCAGCGCTAACAGCTGTGAGTATAGTTTCCTGTCGGCCGAATTCCTCCCGAGTTTACCGAGAGACCATAAGAGCATCCCATACTGGTCTGGTTCATAAAAGTACAGTCGTTTTGGTTCAAGTGCCGTGCCAACGAGGCAGCGCACGAAAGGCAAGTCCGAATTCTCAGCCACTCTAGCCAAGCGTTGTAGTGCCGCCGTAAAATGCATAGGATGCCAGTCCTTGAACTTGAGGCTCTGGGCTGTGGTCCCCAGTAAGATCAATTCCCTTCGAGACGCTCGGCATATCCGATCTAGTAATCGCGGTGGAGAGGAAGATGATAAACGATGTTGGGCCATCACAAACAACTACATGCTCGGAAAACAACGCTTGTTCAGAGAATTCATTCTGGAAATTTGATTGTATTTTGAAGACAAAATTCCCAGGTAAAAACGTCACAGTCGATTCCTATTGAGCACCCAATACTCGAGCTGTGAAGTTAGTAACAAAAGTAGCCGCATCTACTCCATAAGTCTACGACGTTATAAGGTGGACTGTTTTCCAGGCTCTGCCACCTCATTCCATGAGGACAAGAGACAGTGGACGTGCTTTCTTCAGAGAGGCATTCTTGAGCTTCTTACGCATGGAACCGCTAAATTTAGTCTAATTCGCTCTCAAAATCCTCCTTGAAAAACACCTCAAGAAGAGTTCTTCAAATCATCGACTTATTGAGCTTTGAAGAGATCCTCGAAAGAGGCCCCAAAAATGTATCCTGGTTGGCCTAAGTCTCGCAGAAAAGAATTGAGTCGTAAAGAACAGAATGACGCCTGTCTCCCGAGGTCTAGCTTTCTATACCAATCTCACTATTTCCCCAAGTCCTCCCACTATCATCGCAACACAAACAGGTCTGCACGATCTACCAAATTACGAGCCGGATACCCTGGTCGAGCTTTCGCCTTAGGCATCCGAGCCAACGTGGATCTGGGACGAACAGCTCGTAATGTAGCCGATTTCAACGTGGGGACGTGGCCGGCATTCTTGAATGGCAACTGAGTAGTCAGTTGGAAACTCGGCACTGAAGCAGTGCTGGCCTTTCGACCCAGCGACTGGTCGCCATTGGCGACCAGTTTTGTGAACAAAACGAAATTGTGAGCCTCGATTACTTCTCCTCATGCTGCCTCATCGCTGCCTTCAACGTTATATAAGCCACGAGGGAATAAAATCATGAATAGCGAGATAGCCCACGTACTGTACGTTGCGTACATTATGGAACTTCCCCTGAAGTATCTATCTATTAGCCACGTTGGATGGCAATTGGTGTTGTCGACCATGATGCTGATCATTGCTTTGAGCTAACGTCATATAAAGAGGAGCTCATCATTGACAGTATTCCACCATCCAAACATTCTATATAATGCTTTCACAGTCAGAGTCGGATCATCGGTGAATTTAGTCACCAGTATTGCTACGGTAGGCATGATAGTATCATGAGGTTACCTCAGTAGAAACTAAGGTATCTTGAAACGTCATTATGCTGCGTTGGAAAGGTCACGAAATAGTGCTCAGGAAGATTCAACGCTGCAATGGTTGTATGCGGAGTCGCTGGATTGGGAGCACCCTCCACCGAAGCGGGTAGCTCAGGCCAGAGTTTCAATTTATTCTAGTGCGCAACCGAGCTCGGCAGTCAGGCCAGGCATCCCGTAACTATTCATGTGGACAGGAGGCTCTAGTGACTAGTGAAGTCGCTTGATGGTTATGAGTGAGAGGCTATCTCACACCCTGTGAGATAGCCTCTCTAAATGACTTGCGAGTCACAAATCACTGTAAATAACAATGAGCAATATCGAGCGGTGCCAGCTAGGTATACAGCATCTAGCCCCAACTTGAAACAACACAACTATCAATCAGGCGAAAAGCAATGAAGTGTAAAGACCGTAAGGTGATGGTAGCACTGCCATTCGCCATCCATAATCACACTAGTCCGGAACTTGCTCGCGAGACTGATACGGCACAACAGATTCATCTGAATGGACTTTTGAATCACGAGTGCCTTTTTGACATATGGAAGGCCGCCGACTCACCGAGCATAGAACGAAATTCATGTTTGAAAAATTTGACCATTCGCAAATCGCGATGAGAATCATCGAAAACCTCACATTTTGATGCCACCATCTACGATGAACTCAGAACCGAGCTCGCTCAGCTTGATATGAGCCTTCTCATAGTCCTCTAAAAACTTATCATTATCCTCTGCATAAAGTTCAACATATTCTCTGAAGAAAGGATCTGTGACAAGAGCGTTATCGGTCTTCAGCACCAGCAAGCCGTTGTCCTCATCGGAGTCCTTTTTGGCATCCTCCATGATGTTGATGAAGTACTCATTATCAAACTTGAGCCATTTCCTGCACCAAGAGCGGCCGCCCTTCATACCGATACCCTCCTTTCCATCAAGACGAGCCACCTCGCTGCCGTTGGTGTATTGAGTACCGCGTCCAGCAGCCTCCTCAACCGTGCCAGAACGATCTTTGAAGGCCCTACCGATAGTATGACCACCAGAAAGAGCGACAATCTCCTGATCATTGAAGCCCATACGGTAGAAGATCTTCCTCAAATGGTCGGCGGCGCCGTCAGGGCTGGGGAGTCTCCCTTCGGGAGGACACTCCTCAGGACCAGAGATGTCCTTCCTGCCGAACTTCATATTGGGGAGAATGTCAGGCCCCCCACAGTGTTTCAAGGCGCATGCCGATGCCAACTGGATGGTATCGGCCCAAGACACACCGGGGTACTTGGCCTTAATGGGCTCGAGGAATCTTCGACCTTTGGCCAACCCAGCATTTGCCTCATGCTTGAGTTCGGCATCAAATCTGATTCCACCATTGGCCCCACCACACTCCGGCCAAGGGAGGGACTTATCATAAGTCCCACTGTCGTGCCAAGCAAAACGGACAATGATGGGATCACAGTTCAGCTCGTCAATCATGGCAGTGAGATCATCTGCCATGGCATGGAGGTCTTTGGCGTATTGCTTGGGATCACTCTGTACCATATTGAGGCGCGACAAAGCTAACAACGAAGCGAATATTCAGAATCAGAACACCTGCAGTAACATTAACATAGCGAGGCACAAATTTCGTCTGCTTCCGCTGAACCACGAGACACGAACTGCTGCGGTTCGGCTGCGTGACGTGACGCACGTGGTCAACAGTCATGATCGGGTCGTCGATTGATACAATAGGTAGTCGATGCTAGAATCCCAAAGGTAGACACGGTTGTAAGATAATACTTGGCTGTGGTCGACGAAGTTGGCAGGGGTGCCAACAGTAAGCCTCCAAAAAAATCCCTCGAAACCGATCGTTTGACGCATGCACACGTTAGCAAAGGATGAGGCTTTCGCGCCCGCCTTATACTGTCTATTCAGCACAGGTAGGGCTGCACAGGCGGACAACAACGAAAAGGTAGCTGACGATGGCTGAACGGAGTCTATTTACATATAGCGACCAATCGATACAATGCAGCTGGCAGACTGGCCCACAGGAGCGGGCAGATCCTCCTACCACAAGCGTGGACCACACACGCATAAGCATAGCGGAGCGGAGCCATGTGCGAGTTCATTCGTCCCCGCACCCACCGCCTATTTTGACAATTCACTTCATCTTCAAGCTTGTGCACAAGTTCAGTCTCTGCACTATTACGAGGACGTCCAGTGCGGGCCTCGAATGCTTTAGATCCAGAACCGTTCTGGAGAGTCCGAATTCGCACATTCACATGCGAGCGGCGACTCGAGCCGATTTCGGGAAAAGTTCTCCCGAGAACAACCAAACTAGCGAAGACCCCTCTCGCCATTATTATACTCAACCGCCATGCTCGTTAAAATAATCTACTGTAATAGTGTGTTCAGAATCTAGTTCGATCACAGATATGATTAAGTCGGGCGGCGTGGTTCATGTTGTGCTTCTGAGTTCGGCACGCCATGCCGTACCTGAGTAAGACTAGAAAGGGCCGCGCACCCCATAAAGGTAAAATCACCAGCAGTTCTCACGACCTCGGCATCGTTGAGGTAGTTGATCGTCAGAGAGCGCCTTGCGATACTGGAAGATACACTGCTTGACAGCCTCGTAGCCGCACTTAGAGCATACATAATGATCATTGTAGAAATTCCGAACTTGGATCTCTTTAGCAGCGCCATCGACTTCAAATTTGAATTTCGCATTTTGGTCTCGACCGAGCACTTCTCGCGTCACATCGCCGATATGCTTGTGCACCCCCCTCAAGTGCTCCTCCAGGGCAGTAGCCTCAAAGCTGTTGTCACCCAATGCTCGGAAAAGGGTGACGTAGCCACCAGATGTATCCAGGTCCTTCAGCTTCCGCAGATTCGGGTCAGAGTTCCACAACCGGGCCGGGGAGGATGGAAGTGGCTCGACAAGAGCTCGCCTTGCTGCAGCCAGACATGGCCTGGTGGTCGCTGGAGTACAGAAGGCCTGAATACTGTATAGGAGGACAGTCACGGTTGAGGTTAGTGTGCATTCTCACCTTGGTGCAGATAGCACAACGTACGTGCAAATCTGGCCTATCAGGGACGACATTCTGGCAAGTGTTGCAAGACACATGCAGGGCGTTTCGAACGCACCGGGAACTGAGAGGAAGTTGGCAAATGAAGCGCTCTCCGCCCGATGGGACTTACCCCGGTACAGGGTCGAAAGAATGGCAGTAGCCACAGACTGAACACGGTACTTGTTGGAACATACCAAAGGCCACTGAGGACAGATAATTAGGAATGACCGCTGAGATGAGTGCTACTAGCCAGGCCTAGCCCCACATCATCATCAGGAGAGGAGTACTCGTCTTCATATTCATCATAGGAATCATAGTCGGTGTAGGATATGTCACTACGGCCTACCGTCCCCGCTGAGGTGGCAGAGCCGTGAGCAGCCAATAGGAAGCCACGATTCACTTTACTGAGGTCGTAACTTCACAAGAGAGAATGTGGATGAGCAGAACACGAACAGTACTCGTTCTTCAGCAGAGTGTCCGAATCGTCCGACTGCCGCTTATCCTGATCCGATCGTCTATCTAGACAAGGACAGGGTTAAAGATCAGGAAGGAATGCACATACGGTACCTCGAATCTTGTCACCCTCCACAAGCTTCTCTGTAAGGTTGACCACAGTGCGATTGGGCTTCACACTTCTCACTCTAGATCGGCACTGAGGGCAGTCGGTGTGGCGCTGCAACCATTGGCTCAGACAAGACGAACAGAAATTGTGTAAACAGTCCAAGACCATCACCGGCCGATACATCAAGTCCTGAAAAGACATCCTCAACGACCATGAATCAGCATAGAACGGTTCACCTGGCAGATAGCACAACGTAGTTCCTCCGCGATCTCCTCCTCGCCTGGTAACTCCGAAGAGCTCGAGTCCCTCCTGCGCTTTTGCCCTGATAGCTGCGGAGTCGTCGGTTGTCGTGCAGGCTGGGTCGACGGAGCAGAAGCGTCACCCAGGATCAGTTGATATCCCAATATCGGGCCTGGCAGTTATCATATATTCACCCAAAGTTCACCGCGACACCCTACCTCTGTTGGGAGGGAATAGAAATATCATCTCACTGTCAGCGATACAGGACACCCCACTACGGCCAACCTTACGGCACGTCTGCAAAGTCCTACCTACATACGTCCCACCGCGACTCCGATTGCTAACGATCCAACCAGCAACTGAAACACGTGTCGGCGGGGAATCTGTGGTCGATGAGCCCACCTGACTGGCCTGGCAGAGGGGCGCCCAAAGAGAGCTCGAAATGAAATTTGGAGACCTGTGGGACGTTGATGTTAACCTGAGGGAAAAGACTAGCTTCATCCAAGCAGCAACGGCCATTCTCACAACTTTCACGTTATCGCCGCGCTTCGGTGGGCCACGGCCGACTCTGACGCACGTCTCGGATGGAAACTCTATGTCGGGAAGAATGTGGGGACACAGCGATTTCAGTCGGCGACCGACGGCAGCTCTCCCGTCACTATTCCCACCTAAGAGTGACCCCCAACAGTAACAGGCAATGCTCTATCACCGAAGCCGCTCTCACCATTGATAGGATCGCCCGGGGGCTGCAGAGCCGAGGAAGACGACGAGGACGGGGCACTCCCACCGGGACCGATCATCCCATAAAAAAGGGAGAAAGTGTCTAAGACTTTTTTCAGTGGGCTGTGGAACCCAACAGATCTACGAGCAAACCCAACAACCCCATGTACACTCACACGACACCTTCGAACGACATGGGTATGGTGATGCATGAGCTGCTACTGCTGCTACTGGTCGGCATCGCTGTATTGGCCCAGGGCTTGACAAGGGGCCTCGTCGAGGGCTGCTCCCGTCTTATGATGTCTTCGCTCTTGTGAGGTATCCTCTCGCGTTCCTCTTGTCGCCAGTGTTCCTGGGCGCTCCACACGCCTCTTGTGGCTTCAGGAGGTGGATTGTCTTCTGCCTCCCCTTCACCCACTCGGGCTGTGAGCCCTCCCACTGCCATATCAGTGAGACGGATCTCAGAGTCACTCTGAGCTTCCTTGACTTGATGTATAATCCCATTAGCCCACCGCCTGGCCTCTGTCTTAGCAGCGCTGACCAGCCGACCCAGCTCAATCTTCTCAGCCTTAGCCGTAGCCAACGCTTGCTTCAACAACCTGAGCCCGCACATAAGCAGCATTAGAGTAGAAGCAATGACTCACCGTACGTCCTCTCGGTCCCTGCCCAACTCCGCCATGAGGGCTCCACGCCGACCAACCATCTCCCCAACCTGCCTCTCCAAGTCTCGACACTCCTCTGCTATCCTGTGCTTCCGATCGAGCAACCAGCCTCTTTGGTCCAGGGCTTTACGAAGTTCTGTTCGAACGTTCTTGATGGTTTTTCTGAGTGCAGCAGCTCTGCTTCGCTCCGCCGATATATCTTGTTTTAGTGACAGGCAGGCCACTTTGCATTCCTCAAGTTCATACACGAGTTTCTGTCGGGCAGACTTCGCTCGATTCAGGGCCTCAGTCATCGCCTCAGACCCAGGCTTCAACCCAAGGATCCTCCTCATTGACGTCGTTGCCCCCTTGGGACACAGCAGTGCCCTGGTCATCAGGCTTGGGGATGCTTCTCGAGCTCTGTCGTCTCCTGTCAGCTCTAGCTGGACGCAGACCGCTGTCATTCTCGACACGCACAGCAGCCACCTCTAGATCTTCCTCAAGGGCCCTATTATACTGATCTAGTGCACGGAAGAATGCAGTTGCTCTCTCGTCCGGCTGCTGTGGATGAACTTCCCGAGAACCCATTCGATGATAAGGGCAGCTGCTGCGGAAAAACACCGACGATCAACCCAACAGAGTGCAAGATCGAATACTCCGCCAAATCATCATAGCCGATGAGGAGCCCGAATCACTATGGAGCTGACGTCATCAAGTAGTCCGCTAGTCCTGAAAAGACATATACAGCTGTATACGTCTCGAATGGCCGGAGGCTCCCAAACACTTAACGATTCTGAGAAATGAATTCGAAAACAAAACGATTGGAAATTAAGACCAGCACAAGTACATTCATAAACGCAAGAGGGACGTCGCAGGAAGACGGCCAAAGATTCGGTTGTGACATTCAACGCAACGAGGTAGAGCTACGGGAGAAACATTCTAAACAAGGGAGTCACCCAGTAAGCAGTGATATTCCTCCTCATCCGTCCATAGCAAGCAAGGCCTCTTTCTCTCTCTGCTTGGCCAACTGCTTCTTCTCCTTCTTAGACTTCTGCTGTAGCTTCTGCACTCCGCTAGCCGCGAGCTTCACATTGCTCACGCCTATCGCATCTGACGCTTCCTCCATCGGCACGAGGCGTACAAGATCCAATGCATGGCGGTCGATGGCAACAGGCGTCGCCTCCACACCATCCTCTCCCTCAGGAGCCTTCGCTGCTGCTGCTGCCCTAGCAGACTTCAACTCTCCTTCCACCTGACTCTGCAATAGCTTCAACCCCAGCTGGGCTGCCTTGCCCCGCTTCATCTGGCCCGGAGTGAACTTCACTTTAATTGGAATCTACCCCAACAGCATTGACAACAACAGCGACCAACCAGGGCTTCTACCTGAGTCATAGCCTGATAGGGAGCACACACCATGACGGCACCAAGGACCTCATCCTCTCCCCACTCCGGCCACGATTGCAGTCGATCAAGTGTATGGGCTATCCCACCGCCCGAGGTGACCTTCGCCTCCTCTTCATCTTCCTCTTCCTCCTCCTCTTCCTCGTGGTCATCAACTTGCCGACTACTGTTGGCCTGTGCCTCGGCAGCAGCATTCGGGCAGGCACTCGCTAGATGGCCCTCCTCACCGCACTTGAAGCAGATGTTCTTACCGGTAGTCACGTCTTTACTCGAAGCCTCTTCCTGAACTCGACCACGTGCATGGGGCAATCTAAAATATCTCCTACCACTACGTCGTCGTCCTCTTCCTCATCCTGTCGCTGCTGCTGCTGTTGTTGTTCCTCAACAACCTTTACCTCCTTACTGCCCATCAGCTTCATCCTGATCAGCCTCTCCTCCTCATCCTGATCTCCATACTTCTCTCTAATCTTCGCCAGCTTCTTCCGCTGATGCCGAGTCAGTGGCTTCGTCTTCCCCCCTGCTTGCTCCTTATCCCCACGCTGCCCATCTGCTGAACTCTCCGTATCTCCACCTGAAGACAGAACCTTCACTGTGCCACGAAATTATTTATCAGCAAACTCGCCTTGTTTATGCACTCCCGCCTTCTTCATCTGCTTTCGCTGCTGTCGGCTCATACCTCCTCCCTTTGACGCCTGACCACCCTCTTCCTTGCCGCCCTTCTTGATGGGCCCCTCCCCTCCCTTTGGGTTAAAATCAAAGTCTTCCACCACTCCGGGCCCCTCCTCCTCTGCTTCCTCAGTCGACACAATACGCCGCTCCTTTTCCTCTTCCTCCAATAGGTTCTCCCTCTGAACCCTCTTAGCTCGGTACCTGCATCCAAACGTGCCACCACCGCAACAGCCGCCGTTCAAGCAGCCCACTTCTCCGCACTATCATCCGTGACCGTCCACATCACCCCAAGACCCATCTCCAAGCGGCCAGTAGGAGGAAGGAAGTTCTTCTTTCCCCGAATCATAAAGCTACCCGTCGAGAGGAACTCCCCTGTTGGTGCAGTCTTCGACACTTGCTTGGCCCACACCCACCAAGCTGATGTGACGATCTTGTTGTCCCATGCTCGAGACCTACGACCAACTACTGCAACAACAACAACAGTCACAGCGGAGCGAAGCTCACCTGCATAGGGAATATTGCCCAGCCTCGGCCAACGTCCGCTGCGGAGGTTCGACTCCCCCCTTGGGCATTTTTATCACCACAGTAGCAGCACCAGCAAGATCAGCATGAACATAAATATCAGTTGGTGCTAGATACCGTCGCCATAGCAGTTCGTTCTGCTGAGCATCCCTACCTGCAAACACAACCACGAGCCCGATACCACTCCTTTCGCAACTCGTAGGCCAAAGTAAGCCATAGAGCAAACCACTCAAACAAGTACAAGCATTCTGTGCGAACAACGAGATCATCAGGATCATCAGCTAAACGGCCCTCTCCTCCTCACCTGCCAAAACCAGCAGTCGGTCGCTAGAAATGAACCAGAAAAACTTCTGAAACCAAAACTTCTTCCTCCGTTTCGCTAGCAGTTGCTTCTCTGCTCCTCCCAGTGCCGCAGCCGCCTGGTTGCCCCCAGCGCCCTTCCCTAACAAACACATACCAGTCACCAACCGGCACACCTCCACCACTTACCTTTGAGCCTTTTCTCAGCCATCTTCACCGCCCTCGCCATCTGCTCTTCAGTTTTACCCATCTTCTCCTGCATCCCCTTCCTCTTCTCGTGGAGTAGTGCGACATTAGCCTGATCAACGATTCTATGACTCCGAATAATACCAATCTTGCAGCGGCATCTGTCATTACTATGTACAAGGGGATATACAGTGTTGGAAAATAAGTTTGCTTTCATCAGCTAAGATTCGGAATATCCTCACTACATTAACAAAACCTCCACGACTCAGAGCAAAAGTGTACCAAAACCAACGACAATTTCCTTATTGTCACCAACACACATATAATGCCCCCCGCACGACCACAAACAAGACTTCGGAGCGGAGTCCACCACGGAAAGGTAACAACCCTTCTGATCTTCTATAACGTAACCCACCTGAGCCGTTCTGCCAAGGTCCAGCCATACCTCCACAGTCGTCGCACCATCGTCATCATCATCTGTGCCTACACAATTCCCCTACCACCAACGAGCCATACCAGCACTCTCCTACTGGCCGCTTTCTCAAGCACTATAGATATCCTATTCTTATCAAGGGCCAACTGACGAATATGCATCGCTAAGGGATGCCCAGCCCGCTGCTGTTGCTTCACAGCGATCGTGAGCTCGTCCCACCGTAACTATGCCAACGCTGAGCCTCCCCATACCGGTCAGCAGCAGCTACCTTTGCTGCTAGCAGGGCATTGACCATCTGAATAGCCGCATCAGCAAGTGTCGTATTAGCCTCTAACGCCACCGCCTGAGAGATGTGATATAGGCAACACCCATGCATGCAATTGTCACCTGTTCCCACAACGACTGCTGCTCCTTCTCAAGCTCCCCCATCCTACGACGTTGATCGGACTTGATATTCTCCACCTAAGCAGAACATGACCAGTGAGGGCGTGGCCGCCGCCCTAAGCTGATGATGATAATAGCGGACCTTAGATATCATTTGGCTCTGCTTCTGGACGAGTTGTCCCTCCAGTTGGGCCCGCATAAGTCGAGTGTAGTAGTCATCCACACATTCGGTGAAGGAGGGATACTCCACAACGGAAGAATCATCGCCGCCTGACAATAACCACTTAACGTCAATTTCTTACTAGTAGTAAGTTACTACTACTACTACTACCTCCTTTAAGAAGTCTCTTAAGCGGAGCATAGTCGACCATCTTTCCTCCTTCACCCTCCTCAAGACCATACCCCTTCCCCTCCTTAATAGTAGACACTTCATTCAATGCTTCATAGCACCATCCAATAGCCCGTCGTAGAATCTTAGAAGGCTCCTCCTGACACCAAAGCCCATTAATACAACCCCTCCTCTACCCCTCCTCTCCCACCTCTCCCTCTTGCATCATAGCGTTCCTCACAGACAAAGTCGCCAGTTGTGGCGAAGCAAAGGAGACCAGCCTTACAGGAGACAACCATCAACCCATAGCGATCAGCCGCCCAACCCTCCTCACCTCAGGACAGCCGAGCTCATCCCCTTCACATTACTCCGTCCGCCCAGCTCCTTCACCAGCACCTCCTCGGTGATGCTATCCACGTATTTCCCTTCCTCCCCCCCGGTCGTCGTCTCCCCCTTCTTAGCTGCCAACTCCAATGGGTACGGCACTGACACACCAACCACCTGCCCATGCTACCACCACTAGCTCTCTTACATCCAACCTCCACCTTCTCCTCATCACTATATGCATACCGTCTCAACAACATCGTCACCTTATAGGTGTTATCCATCACCACTATATTGCCCTTTGCATACCTAGACAAAAATATACCCATCTTCTACTGCATATGCTGGGGATGAAAATATTAAAATTTCGCAAAGTCCTTACTGATTTCTGTAAACTTCCACCCAAATTCGTACGTGAACCTCCATAGTTAGTGAGGAAACCCTCAACCTCAGCCCCTTAGAAAAGCAAACAACTATTCCAACACTCCTCCCAT
>NW_003202288.1:71863-78153 GCF_000006405.1 Perkinsus marinus ATCC 50983
TTCACTCCAACCGGGAAGACCTCACAGTCCCATGCGTGATGCCCAGTGTCACCACAACGTGTACACCATAGCGTCTTCATCCTCGGGCAAGGGGAGCAGTTCAACGTACCATCCGAGTGAATACCCCCACAAGAGATACACTCCAGATTACAACTGTGGCCATGAGATGACGTGTTCAAGCCCAGCGTCCAACGGTACTCCAACAGAATGCACTGACAAAAAGGACAAAATCATCATCATCACCTGCACCTCTACCAACCCTCCCTCCTACATCTTTCCTCAGATGCCCCAGCTGCCCACAGAGGTTACACCTACGACGGTCGCGCTGCAGTAACGGGCAATCCTTCATCAGATGGCCCTCCTTAAAACACGCATTACATCTCCTACCAAAGCACCTCCCACTGTGGTCATCCGAACCACATATCGAACACGCCTCCACGTGATGCTTAAAGCCTGGGAAATTCTTGTCACCATGACTGCTAATCTTGATCTCCTCAGCCGACCTCGCCTCCTCCTCAACATTACCATCATTCTCCGAGTAATACCTAGTAGGTGGCACCGCCCGCCACTTCCCTTGATATTTGATCCCGTGCTCCCTCTCCCGCAATCTGCCATCAATACCCCCATCCCCTTGTGAGTCCTCAAAGAACAACGGCGCTCCAACAACCTCATCCTCCACCGAACCAGCAGCAGCAGTGGTCGTCGTACTACACGTAGAGGAATCTCCGGACTCTACCACCCGAACAGTATCTTTATTCTCTCGCCTCCTCTTCCCTTTGCCTTTCTTATCAAGACTCTTCCTACTCCTCTTCACCCCCTTCTTCCCCTCAGCCATGACCATCTTCTTAGCCTCGCTCTCCTTCTCTCTCACTACACCCTTACCGCGACGTGGAGCCATAACAGTTCTATAGAAAACAACTTCGACCGATATGAACCTCCTCCTCCCCCCTCCACAACACAACCCGCCATCAACTCTACCACCACCATTATAACAATAGTACTCTCGAGAAACCCCTCAACAAGTTGTAGGATTAGGGAAAGGTGTGGTATCAGTATACGGAAACGAACAAGGCATATGCGGAGATTTCAGTGCTATAGCATAACAATAATACAGCCTACAGTTCATCTACCAGTCCAATTTCCGCCTCTTCCTCTGAGGCATGTTAGTCCGCATCAGCCGGCCCTGAGGGATGTTCAGCGTAGTCTTAGCCCACTCCTCACATACATCTCGGCACTCTGCCTTCGCCCTTTGACACTAACATGACAAAACCAAAACTACCACACAAGGGGTAGTCCGCAGTCCCCATCACTCACCGAAACCCGAGAGTTACCAATGATCTCGATATACAGCTTGCGGCACCCTGGTGGAACCTGACCAAGGGAGGCAGTGACCAACACCTAAACAGTAGAGCCCTCACATATGCATTCTTCTGATAGAACTGCCCTTTGATCTGCAGGCGACAACCCGTCCGTTCCTCTATCCCTCCTCGTAGCTCCCTGACACCCTCCATCACTATACATCACTACCAACACCCCATCCCACTACCTATTAGAGACCTTCGCTCGGGCCAACTGAGGGTAATCATTGATCTCAAACTCCTCCACAACCTCATCTGCTGCCGCTTTAGTCCTTGCCACCTACCACCAACCATACCACTCCTCTCCCACTTCCTCCTCCCTTACCTGAATGTCCCCCACACTAGCAGCTGCCGCAGCCAACTGCTCAGCAAAGCTCTCCCTATCCCCACCCAACAGGGCCAATGCAGAGTTACTAGCACCTATGCACAAACCCTAGTCACCTCGCCGAGACCCCCACCGCTACCTTGGGCCGCCACAGCTACTATACTAGAGGCGTTCCCTCCATTACGTATCACCGGTGCCTACCAAATGAACCATAACCCTCTCCATCCTCACTCCTCCCATCCTACCTCCTTAGGTGGAGGCGCTTTATAGTTCCGAGCCGCAGCCACAGCAGCTTGGGCCTCATTCGAAACGATATTCTTCGCTGAAGGCGCTGCCGGCGGCGGCGGTGCCTACCAACAACAATCCCAACCCCCCCACAGACCACCCATTCTACCTTCTTTTTAGCGCCCGGTGGAGGAGGCCCCTTTGGCAAGGGTGGCGCCGCCTTCTTAGGTGGAGGCCCTGGAGGCGGCGGAGGCTTTCGAGCTTGCCCCGGCGGAGGCGGGCCAGGCGGCGGAGCTGGCTTTACACCTACTACCACTCCTCTTATCCAACCCCCACCAACTCCTCCCATTACCAGTCGAACCAGCAGAGGGTTGCTGCTTGTGCTGTGATTGCACACCAGCCTTAGCAGCTGCACTCGCCGCAGCCTGAGCGGCCGTCATCGACCGTCCAGCTTCCTCCTCTTTCTTCAACTTGTCAAGCCTCGTTCCGTCCGCCTACACACCACATATCCTCTCAGCCCACCCTAGGTAGTACCGCACCTCCGCCTTCGCCTTGTCCATCTCAACCTTCCTCTGCTGTTGATTCCGCGACAGCTCGCTACTCTCAAACGTAAACCCTCGACCACCAAAGCCTCCCCTCTTCTTCGCGACCAGTCCCGCCGAGATCGACACCTACCACGAGCACTCCTCCCCAACACCCTATATAGCCCAAAGCCTGCTCACCTGGTTGTTCTGAGCTAGAGTCACAAGGTCGGCAGGCACCTCCTGTGAGGCAGCCTTGAGGACCTACCATACCACTCCTTTCCAACATCACACCACCATAACTCTTTCTACCTCTACAAGCTCACTAGCATACTCCCCCTCAGTGCTAGAGTTGATAAGCGTATATGCGAATCCAACATTGCCAGCCCTTCCTGTTCGGCCAACCCTATGGACCTGACCAACACCATCATACTCCTCATCCCTACTACTACTGCTGCTGCCTCTCCCCCCTACATAGTCCTCAGCATGGTCAGGAGGCGTATAGTTGATAACACATATACAATGCTTAACATCCAAGCCTCTCGCCGCCACTGAGGTCGCCAGAAGGATATTGGCCGGTGGCGGCTTCCTCTTCTTGAAGTCGTCGATCGTTCCTGGCAGGTAACACACAATGTATCTTTAGAGTGCCGATAGCAACAGCAAAGGTTCAAAACCGAAATTCAACCTTCCACTCGGCCCTCAAGAGCTGCAGAAAAACGTCTGCGGTAAGACGCCTCCGCGATGAATTTCCCGATGATTTTCCCCACTGAAATCATAATCACATATATCAGCACTGATATCAACACGAAAGCAAACCTCTGATAATGAGTTGCCGAGCAAGAGACCCTCACCCACCATCTCTATCCTGCTGGTCCTGCCCTCCATGCAGCGTTAGACAGGCATAACCATAATCCAACAACCTCATATACCTATCCACCATCACATCACCCAGCTACTGTAACCGTCGCCCTACATTCCATCAACATCATCCTGTTTGGTAAAGAACACCAGAATGCTCCCATGGTCCGCCCACTCCCCCAAGAGCTTCAACAGGTTATTGAAACGCTCCTCTTCATCTCGGACGACCACCACTTTCTGCTTCACCTAACCATACCGCAACACTCCCATCTCCCCTTCCTCCCTCCTTCCTACATTGGTAGCAGCCGAGCCAGAGTCGCCTATGACCACCTCAACAGGCTTGTACAGACTCTGACGGGCCAAGCCTTCGACGTGTGGGGGGAATGTCGCTGAAAACATACACGTCTGCCTCGCCGGATTGATATTTCTCAGCACCTGCCACCACAAACTCAATAGACCAGCAGGGAGAGCGAGCCGTTTCTCACCATAGAGATCTGAGGTTCGAATCCCATGTCGAACATCCTATCAGCTTCATCCAAAGTCACCGTACTAACTCTCCGTAAATTCGTCACTTTACCATTACTCAGCGTCAAGACCTATCAAAGCTACTCTTCCCCTTTGCACCAACAACTTCTATAACTACATCTATCAATCTCCCCGGAGTAGCCACCAGGATGTGACAACCCGCCTTCAACTTGCTCAGCTGAGGACCCATAATACCACCTCCATACGCACACGCACATCTGACACATTTTTATGCAACTCACGCGACTGCAATTAATATCACAATTACTACTTCAAATTAACTGCATGGCAAAGCGCTTCCGCCTGCTCGTTGATCTGCAAGGCGAGCTCTCTGGTCGGGGCTATCACCAACCCAATCGGGCCCTCGTTGAAAAACAGCGGAGGCTGACCACAACATCAACAACTCCCTCCCGTCCACACTCAGCGTGCTACCTGCGCCATCACATGCCGGACCATAGGAAGGAGGTAAGCTAGAGTCTTCCCGCTGCCCGTAGGGGCTATTGCTATCACATCCCTGCCACACAGTAGGGCAGGGATAGCCTGCATTTGGATGGGGAAAGGAGTGGTAATGCCCTGACAATCAACTACCTACTCAACCACGACCTCCTTCAAGCCTCACCTTCCTATCCAGCATACGCAGAATTCGAACATCCAAGCCTGCCATAGCGAACGACTTTATGGGTCGAGGGCACTAAAGAGGATGTCGCACTACCATTACCACCACCACCGAATACCCCTCCTTACGTGCTTCCCCCTAACTCTGATATCCCCATTACTCTGTCGTAGCTGCGCCACCTCATGCTCCGGCATATTGGAAATCTCCCGAACCTGAAGACCACGTCGAGCCACATAGGGCTATCACAGACCTCACCTGCTTATACAGGTTCTTCTTGATAGGATAATACTCGATCTTACTGTGGTCCACCGGGGGCAACTCTTTCTTACTCACGAATTGCTTTGCCAATTCGAAATAGCTCATTCGGCTGATATCGTCCTACCACTCCGACATCAACAGTCTAGAATGCCACCCTAGAAAGTACCTCTTTGATTTCCGGTTTCACTACGATGGCGGTTTTGTTCTTTTCCGACTCCCCTTCAACCACCTTCTCGGCTCCCTCATGTTCATCATCATCGTCGCTGTCTTCATCCGACGAGGAAGAGGTATCCTCCTGAAAACAATTGCGAAAAATTGACCGACCGAGGATCGAACCGGCGACCTTCCACATGAAAGGCTACTACATTATCATCCGCAGCATCATGCTCCTCATCATAAAACACTTCCGGTTTCGCTGGCGCTAATTCCTCTTCCTTCTCAAACACCGGCGCAAATATTTCCTTCACATTCTCACCTGCCAACACCGCGTCCTCTCCCATCACTACCCAGCCAAACCTCCCTACTTTCCTTTTGCGATTCTTTCATAGCCTTCCGGAAGGCTTCATAATAAGCATCATCATCATCATCATCATCCTCCTCTTCCTCCTGCTCCTTATGTTCTACCACTTCCTCCTCTTCCTTCTTCACCACCGCTCCTTCTCCCTTCGACTTCTCCTCTTCCGCCTTCGTAAGTTTCTCGATTTCGTCCAAGTCTATAGTGTTATTCCTACAACCCAGCTATCACTACACCCACATCCCTTCATGTACTACTGCATAGCTGCATCCATCACAGAAAGGCCCGCTGCTGCCGCCTTAGCCGCCGCCACAGCGCCTCCTCCAACGGTGGCACCAGTCTTCGCAGTGAGCTCGTCCATAAACCTGATACCCTCGACGTGGACATAAAGTGGGAGTAATAGCAGTACTTATCGAGAGCATCTTCCTCCTCCTCCCCCTCTTCCTCTTGCTTCGTCGTCGAAGCCTTGGCTCGGCCCTGGATACCCTCCATTCGGAGGATACTGCTAGCCACCGACCCAACCGCGTCCAGGCCGAACACCACAGGCTTCTTGGAGTCTTCTTCGTCTATTTCCAATTCATCATCTTGCCAAGGCTGCAATACCTGATCCCAAACCTATGTAGTCAACCACTTGTATATAATCCCATTCTCACCACTTTCTTTTCTTGACCAAGAGGGTCCTTAATAACAGCTCCCTTAAGCAGTTGCATGAGACGCTTTCGCCTCTCCTCCCTCTTATCAGTCACGTTGGCCGCCTCCGTAGAGGGTGATGAATCCCTAGGTTTCTCTGAAATGCCCAAGTCACCCCAGGTGTTCCGAACGGCCACTACCTCCGCTGGCAGACCGGGTCCCAACCGCCTTGGTACTCCCTTCCTCAGACGATCGAGATGGTGATCCCTTAGCAGACTTATCCGTATTTTCGACAGATTTGTGGTCTGCGATATCCTTCTCAGAAGATCGACGGCGTTCACGACGACTGTGCCGAGGCCGACTGCTCCCACGATCTTCCTCGTCCCGGTCCTGACCACTCGGGTACTGCCTAGATGCTAACGGCTACTGTATCCAAGACTACCTTCTTCTCGCGACTGCT
>NW_003202288.1:78253-130469 GCF_000006405.1 Perkinsus marinus ATCC 50983
CTCTAAGGCAGAGACTATGCACTAGATAATCGAGATTAGGGCCAGATGAACCCAAGAGTACTCCAAGATACTACCCTCTCGACGGCCTCTATCCTCCCTTTTATTCTGAGCTCGTAAGAACTCCTTTTCATCCGCAGTCAGCGCTTTGGACGGACGCCGTGGTGACCGAGAGTGATGATGGCGATGCGACGAAGAGTGCCGATCACGGCCCATTACAGAGAACACACCAACCCTGTCTGACATCGCGCATGCCTCGCTGTCGTCGTCGTCACGCATACCATCAACAATTCCTCAGCCACCTAACCAAGTCTACTCTGGGGCCCATAATGCGGGAGATCTCGACAAGAACTATTCGTAACTTGGCTTGTAAATTATCTAAAATCCAATACTGCTCTCTAGAGGCCCCTCCCTCAGTTACAGCTCCAACCCAAATATCTCCGAGTTGGTGCTACTCGGTGCTGTATCAGGCACAGTGCACCATATTCCGCCGAAACGCCATGTACATTTGCCCTGGAATCCCCCGGTTGGCAATGTTATGGTGTAATTAGAATTAACGAGACCTAGTCCAATTTCAATACGTAGCGTTCATAAAATTAACCTATCATATCTAATATTAATACAGAGTATTTATTCCTGCTACTCAAGTGAACATCATTTTTATGGCCGAAAAAACGTCGGGTGCCGGGATCGAACCCGGCAAGACAACGAGGACAATTTGGGGCACATATGCCAAGATATCCGTTGAGGTTGCCACAGTCAAGATACCAATTAGGTCCCCAAGAGTTCCATCGAGTAGATCGGGAGATTCTCATGTCGGGTACATAACGATCAAATTCTCTAACCCTCCCTGTCTCCCGCAGCTGGGCTTTACTCTGCACCTCATCCCAGTCGTTTTGACATGTAAATGTCTCTGCTACGCTCCCTACCGCCCCTCCTTCCTCTCGGCATCCTCACCTTGGCCCTAGCCTTCCTAGCCGGGCCTGGCTATTGGTGCATTGCAGTGGGGATGATGACACTCACTTATTTAGTCTCAGGGCTACTCCTTTTGGTCCTGTGGAAACATTTCAGGGAGGATCGACACACGCTGAAGATTATGGGTATCTTCTACTGCTGCGGTGCCACGGGGGCCATTCTGACCGCTCTCCCTCTAGCGAAAGTAATGATAACAGTATAATTGTAGTCCTTATGAGCCTCTCCATTCTCAGCTAGCCTTAAAGACCTGGTCCACACTCTCCTCGTCCTGCGTTATGATGGTGCCACAGTGCTGCGGGGTCGACGAGCTCTTGCCGGGCCCAGTTACTAGGTGTTCCCCTAGCTTGACTCCATGCAGATCCTCAGAAAACTGCATCGCAGCGGGAATGACTGACTGTCGCGTTGAGCTGAAACCTTCTAATAATGGTAATGAATGAACTTTGGTTAACTTGCGTATTCGAGAAAAAGATCGTGTCGAGGGAATCTGATGTTTCTACTCGCAAGGCTCCATGCCAACCTCTGGTTGTGATCATGCTTCTTAGGGTCTCTTACATGCTCGTTACTCCTTGGATGGGAATGGGTAATGACACCAGGGCTCATAGAAGAGTGCAGCAAGGCTCTCTGGTTCCTACTCGTTTGGTTCATCTATCGTAAGTTATCGAAGACCAACACCTCAACACAGTGTCGACTTCTATACGCCATGGCTGTCGGTGCTGGCTTCGAGACGAGCGAAAACATCAGGTATCTTCGGGCTTTATGCAGTGTTCGGACTCTTCTATCGCCAGGTACGCCTTCCCTGAACTGGTGTCCATGGACTATAGTCTCTGGCCGTATATATTTCAATTGGATTTCGCCCCCGACGTCTTCACGCATCTTCGCTTCATCGCCTGCCTCCATAGGAGTGTGTCTTCCTTCCTGCACGTTATTTGGACGGGTTACTTCGGTAGCTACCTTTCTCGGACTGCACTATTGCTTTCGATCGCCTTGCATGGCTTATACGATTTCTTTGGTACACTTAGTCAGACTCACGAAGCTTCAGGTGGTTATACGTACGTCAACGTTTATGTTGGTAAAATAGGAATATTTATTACCGTTGCCGTGTCACTACAGCTCTTCGCCGATCGTGTGATGAGCATCTCTGAGGTCGACCTTGGAGATGAAGAGGATGATCTGCCGCTCACAAGAACCCAATCGTTATACGATCCAGTTCAATATAGTGGTCTAATACCACGGAGAACTCTCACCACACAGCGCTCTCGATCCTTCAAGACCGCAGCTAACGTGTTCAAGGAGTGCATAGAGGAGAGGAACCACGTTAATGATTGGGCAGCGTCGATGAGCTTGCCTTCACATTCTAGTTCTGCGACGGCCTATATGGTTTCCTATTCCTCCATTCTTGCGTTGCGAGTCGCCATATTGCGGCCTTCTCCAGATTGAATTTAAAGCTGCTATGGAGTCTTCTTCAGCGGCTTGTGATGACTTTCTCCGTCTTGACTCTCTGCCAGCAACGGCCATAGTATCTCTAGTAGGAGAAGGTAACCTGCATGCTGTAGTTACCATTGCTAACACTGGTAACCCGACCCTAGATGACGAGCTGCAGTCAGGAAAAGTAATGCTGTTCATGGACGCTGCTGGAGTGCCTCGTTTTCTCAGCTGATTCGCATTTGCAAGGCGCCGGTTAGCAGGCAAGCGGCGATAGAGCGGTCAGAGCACTACTTGGTCGTCTCTGCAGCCCTGGGTGGAGAGTATCTTCCGGATGAACACCCTCCTAAAGTATTGGTTCTCGCGCGAGGAGTGCTCCGTGCGATTGACGAACAAGTTGGCCATTACCGTGTTCGGAAACGAATTGACAAATGCCCAACATTTGAAGGTGTGCTGCTGGTTATTGCCGAGAACCCTACATAATGAAGCTCTCAGGTGCATGCTTCACGACATCAACTTCGGGTGATCAGTGCCATGCACAGATCATGACAGACATCTCGACCAACCTTGGTGCTGATACGATAACATTTGAGTTGAAGCCTAAGTGTGGTATCCGTGCTGTCCCTGGGTACCCTTGTCGTTTCGTGATGCAGCGTAGTGATGATCCTGGCTTCGACCTCGACAAGTTCTACGATCCATACAGGCTCTATTTCGGACATGATATCTATGGTGAGGTGAAGAAGCTCTTTGACCAGAGACCTCGAGGCTTCCTGAAGTTGAGATCGCCTGGGACTCTGTCGACTTTACCGCGAGATGCTGTTTGTGAGGCCATCTCAACAGTGCTTCGTTCGACGCCAATCTTATCTCGGTTAGCAGCCTTGCAGAACTATGCTTCGATAGATGAGGCACTACCAGACTTCGCGGCTAAGCTCTGGGAATGGCTTGTCGAGCAATGCCGGCTCGATCCAAGCATAGTGATTCGGCATCACTATCCTCATACTCTACCTAGTGTGGAAGAGTTCCGATCATTCGAAGCTGTTCATGATATCGGTAAAGTCACTGAATGGCTGTCCATATTTCTACTAGGCCGTATGGCCATGGACGTCAGTCTGTTTCTATCCTTTTCCCCGCAGGCAGTCGGTCCTCCGTTCAATCAAGTTGATGAGGTGGATGCCGGAGAGCTCTTTCCAGGGCATCGCGGAAAGCCTCTGTGGTGTCGTCTCACTGTTATCGACACCGATCCCAAGCCTTTCAGTAAGCTGCCCTTCTACTTTGGTCAACTGGCCAAGTGCAAGGTGAAATTTGAGGAGCATTCTCCAGCAGTCACTGAGTGATTTAAATGTGGCGTATACTGTTTCAGCATCATTTTATAGTATTTTTCGTAATGAAGGAGTAAACGAAAATGCTGTTCCCATGTACGCTTGGGTGCGAATGATCAATGCCTTGTAGTTGTTCGAGTGAGACCTTGGATCCTGGGTGATGAATTTAAAAGGGAAAGGCGCTACTGTGCCACGAGTTCTTCCAATATTCGCCCTCGGTCTAACTCGATCTACCATCATAACAACATATCATTTCCCGCAGTGCAGTAATTTACAATTCGATCTACATTTTCGGATATAGTCTAGCCACAATGTGGAAGTGTACCGCCTTTCACGAATCGTGAATCGTGATGGATAGCGCAGAGCTTTAGCTCGCCTTACTCAGGATCAATGATCACCATCGGCTGGCGGAACGGCAGATATTTCTATATCCTCTCTGCCTTTGTTTAAAGTTGACCATTCACCCAATCAACGAGTCTGAGCACAGTACACGAGCCAATGAGATACGTCAGCAATCACGTATGTAGATCGATAGAAGGCTGGCTGCGGACCAGCGATAGATTTCAACGAGGTTCGGCTGTCTCTCTCAATTCCGTGAGGGGCTCTCTTGCGTCCGCGCCGACGTCGTCTGGTAAGGAGTGAATCCCAAGATGTTCAGCGACATCCCCATCGAGCCCATGGTGATCCGTCACTTGGTGGCTACGATCTTATTCGTGTATGTGACAACTGTTGTGACCAAGAATGTGTGGTCAAGCTCCGATACTACCACTCTCATGCGTCGGGTTTGCGTCTCCGCAGACACTGGATACTCAATGATAACTTCGCAAGACTGGCCCTACCTAGTGGTTACTACATGGCTTTCGACGTGTGTGTTGAGTCGATACGAGCTGTTCCTCCTCGACTACTCTTGTTAGTGAAACGCCGTGTGATAGATTTTCTACCTGAGAAAAAAAATCGTACTGCTGGGGTGCTCCACATCCCTACAGCAGTCCTTGGAATCTGCCATTCTATCATTGCAGCACTCACTTTCATCAACACAACAGGTTGTTTAGCGCTCGCCTCACGGATACTTCGCTAGGTCACACACTTTCCCTCTTATCGGGGATGGTGGTACGATCCCCAGCTGGGGAATTTCTCCGTCAGAAACCGTACCGTGTTTCTCTCTCATTTAAACATCCCTGCTTGATAATGGTGTGACTGCGGCTGTAACGAACAGTCGGCCTCTTTTGCGGCTGGCTCAATAGCACCACCAATACTCCTTGTCCCCCTTTCCTCCACTGGTCTCACATTTCATCCTGGCGGAGGAGCCCTGAGTAGCTCATCCTGGAATAGTTTATTGCGTATTAATATTGCGCGGTTATCGATCGTGTTGGCGTGCGCGGTAATCGCTGTGCGTTTCCCTAGCTTTCGGTGGTCGGCTTCGCATCATGCTGCATGACACATTACTCATGCGTTGCTTTACAGTGGTGAACTTTGAGTCGAAGGGTAGTGACTCATTCTGTCTGCTGTTTCGTCTGTCATTTCCACGCGAGTGGGTGCTCGTGATAATCGTTTTCGCCGCTCAAGCCTAAGGTAGCTGTCGTTGTTCAGGGACAGATTTCCTATTCCCTTTCGAGTACTCTCGCTCCATTGGTACATGGACACCTTATGTTATTATGCCTTGTAATATACGAGTTCCCTGCGGTCTTATGGTGGATTGACTTGTTTGAAGAGCCAACACCGACTCGTTGGGTCGGGTCTGTCACTGCTGCTTGTGTGTATGCTGCTTGCCATTCCCTCATTGTTCCGGCCATTCTTGTTCATGCCAATGTCAAGTTGTTCCTCTTATGAGGCTCAAGTTCAATTAGTGTCGTTTGCTCTTACGAGACCTCTGACTTGTATGGTTCTATGTCTAGCCCGCTTCGTTGTAGTCACATGGGAAGTTCCTCTAGAACCATCCTCCGCTCTCTTAGATTGGTTGTTTTTCTGTGTTTTTTTCTACGGGCGCTCTGCTCCTTAGCGTGATTTTTTCAGCGAGGCTTTCGGTGAGTCTCTTGATTGATTCATTTATCCTACTTCTATTAGAACGATGTTCATTCATAACCTCCGCGCTAATAGCAGTTAATACTGTTCTAGTTTCCTAAGTGCAATTGTGAAAAGAGTTGTTGTGCTAGTCCCTTTGGGATGTAGGCATCAGTGGCCCACTCGATGACAGCATTACATGCTCTTCTGTCGCTGATTCTGTGTCTCGATAACTGTAGTGTTGTGTGGGTTACGGTACCACGAATTTGATCAGCATCCAAGCACGCTCGTACGTACACATGAGTGCAAGGTCAGTTCGGCGTAGTACACCTCACCTTTCGGTTAGCAAGTGATTGTTGTATGGAGACCACTACGGCGGCAGCTGCAAGAACCACATCAAAAACCGCGTTGGCTACTTGTTCTTCGTCGACTGCCGATTCCACTGCCATGTCTGGTCCGTTGGGTGGGGAGCGATCTCTGCAGGAGGTAGAGGGTCCTGTTACTGTAGGTGAACCCATCCAACGGGGGAGTGGAATCCTGGAGGCTGTGAAGTTTCTGTCGGCACCTCATCGATCGTCGCAACAGCTACACAAGCTTTCACAGGGGGCATGTGCGGCGATGATGGAGGCTTATAATGCATCTGTCGTTTCTGATGAAAGAAACAGCAAGTTTGACGTAGAGCAGGCCTTGAACGAGCTTCTGGACAAGTACACTGAGTTGACGAAGGAGACTGTCGAGGAGTACCGCAATGAGCGAGATCGCGAACGTGGGGTTGGGCATTCGAGTGAGTCCTTGATGGGGAAGCGGTCTGCCAAGGTGGGAGGGGACGATGAGGGAGTTCGGAAGAGGAGGAGGATGAGAAGTGACGACGAGAGTAGTAGTGCCACCATGAGCAGCACCACAGCGGAGGTCCACAGGAGGGAGGGGACGCGGCGCGCCATAGCCCTACTCGATGTTGCCCAGGAAGAGGACGGAGACCACAAGGAAGATGATGATGATGAGGGGAGGAAGAGTCATCACAATAAGGGTAACAGTAAGACTTCTGTGAAGGGGAAGGTGAAGAAAAAGAGGCCGATATCTTTCAAGATCACAGATGCAGAACAGGTTAGCAAAATGGTCATTCACATAGTTTAAGTTCCTGTCTTTAGGTGACGAGGAAGTTCGTGAAGGCCATGAAGGCGGAGTGCTTGACGGTGACCGATCGGCAGAAGGCCCTGCGGGGTATATTTATGGGCTCATCGCCTGAACTTCGGGAGGCTGCTATTGCTAAGTAGGGATTCTTCATCGACTTCTCTCCGTTGTCGAGCTTTGTGTTTTTTTGCTCAGTTTTACGCACCATAAGGGCCTCGAGCTTATCGGTAGTTGGATGAAGGAGGTGAATAAAGACAAGGACCCAGAAGTGGGGCCTATGCTGGTTTACTTGGGGTGTTTGGAGCGAGTGGTCATGACCGTTGACCTGCTCAGAGCGACCAGTATCGGAAAGGTGACCAATACAGCAGCATGGGCTTCTTTCACGATCATTGATTCAGATGGTGACGGCCAGTGTGAAGGCCTTCAGTGGGAGGTCGGAGATGGTGGTCACTAATGGTAGACGTTTGATCGAGAAGTGGAAGAAGATTGCTTGCTCGAGCGGAGTGTCCCCTGGTGGGACGAAGCCTCAGAGCATCACGTCCCCTCCTCCCCCTCCTCCTGCAACTCCTCCAGGCGGCTTCAAGCCTGTGATCGCGGCTAAGTCCAGCGCCCCTTATGTCCCTGTTGTTGCCGCTAAGTCGAGTGCACCGCCTCCCTTATCTAAGTCTCCTACCACCAATGACAGCTCGGTTCCTGCCACGGCTGCTGCTACCGAAGCACCTTCCCCCCCACCCTCGAGGAGTGTTGGAAGTCCCCAGGCTGCGGCATCGAAGTAGGTGGTGCCTAGCGTTCTACAACGCTGAATGCCTTCTGACAGGTCTCCAGCACTCACGCTTCCTGTTGGTCGACGACGGCCGGCTGGTATGGACTCTTTGGAGGTGCGGGGCTCGCCTATGAACTCCCCACACTTCTCTCCACCTCCAGCTGTCCAGAGTGGATCAGGAAAGAGTCCTTCCGTTCCCTGCAAAGACAGTGGTACGTTCGAGGGTGACGTGCGCATCTTCGTTGTATCGCTGATGTAGATACGGACCGTTCTAAGGTGTACTCGGAAGGTAGGCGGAGCTCTACCGATGATCTAGAGGGGCTCATGGACCTCATGAGCCCCGGGGGGAGAGACGACGACGATGCCCGAGAGGTCTCCATGAAGAATGTTACGGCTGAAGATGAGGAGGAGACTTCCTTCGGGGCTGTGCCCACCAACATAGAGGAAGATGATGACATGGCTGACATCTTAGGGTAGGGGGGAGCTCTCATTCTCGAGGTGTTGTTAGGCTGTACACTCAGGTTGATGGATCTGCCCGGTACCACTCCGGGCGAGTTCGATGATGACGATCATCCCGCGGGCCTGAATGGGGATCGAGCGGGGGTCTCTGCTGAGGATGAGGGAAATGGGCAGTCGAGGAAGCCGAGGTTACAGTGGAAGAAGGATGAGGAGCTCGTCAATATGGTCGTTTTCATCAAGAATGAGCCGTTATGGGACACTGTCCAGTAAGATCCGTCACCATTTCCCTCCTTGGTAGTTTTGTATTATTCTTCACTTTCAGAGCCATTAACGATGCTCGTGGTACTCACGTCACCTACGTTGAGCACGGACACACATCCAAGTTCATGGAGCAGCGTAAAAAGGAGGACGCAATGGTAGGTTCATACCACACAATCTTCAATTCACGAAGTCTCTCTCAGGGTGGTACGCAACTCCGGCACCAATACGGTCATTTAGACTCTGCCCCTGCGGCAACTGGGGCCTCGCCATCCCGAGGGAAACGGTCCACTGCAGCTGCTTTGCTCGCGAGCCTCGGTGGGTCTTCGTCGTCATTGGAAGATTCCAACACCGCTACTTCCGACAACATTGGGGAGAAGGTCATCTGGCTGAAACAGCTCCCTATGGTGATTCTGCCGACTGATTGTACGCGTGTCATTGGCCAGCTGAAGAGCTACGAACGACAGGACCTTGCTGATCTTCATGGTGGACGTACTGAAGTTTTTTACTCGCCTGAAGCGGGTGTTCGCATACCGGATTCTCCGGCCGAACCCGCTCCTGGTCGCTCGGTGTTCCTCATGGCGCCTGATGCGCTGCAGAACGAAACCGTTGAGGTGAAGCTGAAGGTGAAGGACAGTAAAAGTCGTAAAAAGGCCGCATCTGCGGTGGCAGTGCCCCCTAGGGCTGACGAGGATACGGGCGTTGTGGTCCTGGACGAGGGTCTTGAGGGCTCCCCTGGTGCTCCCCAACAGCCGTCCTTAACGGAGGTTTCGCCTGTCAGTAGCGACGATAGCGTGCCTGGTGTACAGGATCAGGAGGACCAGATATTAGCAGCGTTGATTACGGCCTCCACCGGTGGCCCTATAGGTGACGGGAAGGGCCCATTGGGGTCGGCTGCTGGGGAAGTGCGGTTCGAGAGTGAATTCGTGAAGTTAGATCCGGGGCTACAGGAAGCCATCATCAAGAGTGAGCAGTTCCTGAAACTGTTCCAGGACCAGCCGTGGTTGATGATAAACCTGACAACAGACTCTCTTGGTCGGATCGGGAAGATGATGGACCTGTACAGGGAGAAGGCGAAGGAAGAAGCAGAGGAGGAGGCCCAGAAGAAGAAGCGAGAGGCCCAGGCCCAGGCCCAGCAGGCCCAGATGGCCGCGGAAATGCAGGCCAAGTTGGGTCACAGCCCTTCCCCTACTCCTGATGATATCTCGAGCTCAGCGGCAGAGTCGTCACCGAGTCGGACGGCGGAGAGCTATGAGAAGCGTGGTTGGGGGGTTACGTCTATCCTTACTAGTCTCAAGGAGCAGGTTCGAACTCACGTGAGGAGTGAGGTAGCGGCTGCTGCTACGCATAGCACCCCTTCTGGTGGTGGTAAGGGCTGGCTTGGTAGCTACGGTCGGGGAGGGGGATGGTACCCAAGCGTGCCTGGTGGGGGGTCTTCTACTTCGTCCAAAGGGTATGGTGAAGGTTGGGATGATACCTCTGGTGGGCAAGGTTGGGCATCATCCACGAGGAAGCAGGACGGTGATGGTTCGTACCACCTCCCTTCTGAACATTCAGTATCGTCCTCGTCTGGTACCACTGGTTATGCTGACGCCAGTCGTAGGTACGGTGGTGGTGCTGAGAGCTACAAGGATCGTTATACGATGGGTGGTGGGAAGGGAGGTGGGAGGCATGGGGGCTATGGTGGTGGTCAGCACCAAGAGGAATACGGAAAGGGTGGTGGAAAGGGCGGATACCATGGCAAGGGTAGTGGGGGTTATAAGGGTGGTGGTGGATACGGCTGGGGAGGAGCTTCTGGAGGGTATCGGGGCAACTCTGGTGGATGGAACAACAAACGACAGCAGCATTGGCCTTCTCCTCCTCCTTCCTCTACTACCGATGGTGCTCCCTCTCGGCCGAACAAGCATCCTCGAACCACTGCTTACTCCTCTTCATGGAAGTGAGGTTCAGTCGTTTTCGTCCATTATTGTCACTATTCTGTGCCCTATCACCGCTCATAATAGTCGTAAATTCGTTCTGTGTCACCATTATCGCCTCCAATTTGTGTATCATTGGAAGATCATCTTCCTGGACAACCGCCATCACCGGCCCTCTCCTGCTTCTTCTCTATGGGATCCGTCGGTGGTCTGTACCGAAGCACCGTAGTTGTATCGTCAACGTCATTGTTGTGTTGGTCACACCCAAGGAGGACTGTTGGTGTCAGTAGCAATGGGAAAGAAGGGAGGATCCCCGAAAAAATCTAAGAAGCAGCTAGAGGAGGAAGCTCTGAGGGCCAGAGAGGAGGCTAGGAGAGGTGGGGACTCACTGGCCTGATGTTGGGGAGTATCTTGTGGTATCTAGAGGCTGAAGCTGGTAAGATACGGCAGATGTCCGCTCGGCTGACTGCCGATGCTGAGGCTAGGATAGGTCTCGATCGAGAGAGGGAGAAGGGCAAGGAGGAAAAAGTGGGGGCTATGGGTTGTACAGTGCGTTGAAGTAGTACTAAGATTCGGCTCGAGCTCGAGTCGGGCGAAGTAGAATATGGTAAGAGTCAGCGATGGGCTATAGTGAGCAAGATGAAGCAACAAGAGCGAGAGAAGAGAGAATGGGAGGAGTTTGCTGCCTGCACTCGAAGGCCCAACATTCGGCGGGAAGCGGACATCGTCACGTATGCACTCATCAGGACTGGGGTGATGGTGGACGGACATGCCTTGCAGGTATGAGCAGTGGCTTGAAGACGACGCTGAAGAGGCTAGGCTCTACTCTGTATCGTGTAGTGAGCCTGGGATAGGATCATGCTCCAATGAAGGAAGTACTCTCTGGTCGAGGGTCTCAGTATGAGCGCGCACCTGATCTCATTCGTTTCTGTGTTGTGACTGTAGTAGATGGAGACCAGCAATTCCAACGGCTCCACTTGAGCCTTCTGGTTCAACCGGGTTCACCTTGTCAGAAAGTGTGCGTCAACTGAATTATTCTCTACTATTAGTATGATTCGACCGCACGGGGGCCAACTCTGTATCATGACAGTTTCAATCTAGGATTCTCTCCCAGGTACGCCCTTCACAGCAGTCCACCTCGAGCCAGCCGCTGCCGAGACTTCCGTCCAGGCCGTCCTGGCTGATTTCCATCGCTGCAGCGTCGAGAGGGCCTTGGCCGTCGGCCACTTCACCGAATTCCTCGTGGCAGACCTCTTCCAAGGGTAGCCTTCCTTTTCCATTGTTCTTACCACCTTTCAAGGTACCTCCGAGCGCTGGCGGACGCCGACACTAGGATGATGATTCGGTCTTTGGACCATATTGAGAGGATCAGGACCACCGGTCGGCACTCACCTCGTGTCTTTGTCTTTGACGTCCATGTTAGCTTTGGCTCGGCACCTGGACTACGCCACTGGGCATTTGATTCAGTTCGCGGATGAGATAGAGGCCATCAACGTCGATGAGGTTCAAGGTACTTGGGGGCAGGTAACTTCCCTATTCTCAGTCGCGGCCCCATCGGTCTGTTGTCAGGTCCAAGATGACGTGTTTGTCGCTTTTTGGGCGTTCCTTCGGCCGGAAGGATTCGAAGGGAAGCAAATAGAGCTGCCCAAGTTCAAGATGGTATTCCTCTCTGTAGCAGCCCCACTGGGCATCCTTGGTCAGATCATCGAACTCCCCAAAACGGTGTCTCTGGGCAATAAGGGCCACGGAATCGGGGTCCGATGGCTGGTCACGGGGAGTCCCTCCAAGGTGCTCTTCTCAGGTCCGACTGGTATACACTCGTTACGACTCCAGCTGCTGCTTCGCTGATGCTGTGTTGAAGTCATTACAGTCTGGCAATGGGGATGGTGGTATTCCTACGTCCTCTGAGGAAGATACGGCAGAGGCCCAGTCTTGTGATAAGGGATGGCTCCGGCGGGACTACCTTGGCCGGCAGCCGACAGACCCTGGGTTCGGCAGAGAAGTGGGTGGTTCTTCCACTATAATGCCTCTTATGACCGTCCCTTCCCTTCAGAGTCCTCCACCACGCTATACCATTGGAGGCGTGGTCCACATCGACGTCGTGTCGGTCCCACAGCTGCGATCGAGAGAAAACGGCTGGCTGATACGGAGGCTGCCACCAGATGATGGACCTAACTACACTGTATGAGTCCCGAGTAGTGTAGCTGGTCTCGATGCCTGCTTGCTCAGAGGCTACCTTTCCCGTCTTCTATGAGCACAAGGGTGGCAGATCTTGGGAGCTGCAAAGTTGAGTATCGCCTCCCCGAGGGAATCGTCGTTGATAAGCCGCAAGTAAGGTGAGAAACAGCAGCGGAGCGAAGCGCTGATCTTTAGGTTACTTGGAGGGATATGGCAAGTCAGAGCTGGTCTGATAGAGGAATTGGAGAGGTTCAGTGGGAGTCTTCGACGAGGAAAGTCACATTTTCCGCGACACTCTTGGGGGCCTTCGCTGTCACTGTCTCTCGATTCGACCAATTTCCCTATCGCCAATGGTGGGTCCGGACCAAGCACTCGGGCCTATGCCTCTTTTATCAGGCGAATCTCCATCCTCCCGGCACTGAAGGGGTCGGCGGTCCATAGATGCTGGTTGACAGTGGTCACGGGTAGGGGCTCGTGAAGAAGTCCACGCAAGTGCAGTTGGTCGCTTCTTGCAGCCGTGGGGCTGCATGTAAAATTCGAGCTTGGTCCAGCAGGAGTTCACTTGGTCAGTCCCGAGAGGGATGAGCTGCGGCAGCTGAGAGTTGATGGGGAAGGACAGGGTGGGCCCGGTGGTGGTCTGTGGTCCCCTCCATGGTGCTCCAGGCATCTTCTGGTCGCCAGCCGTGCTACTGACAAGACTGAGGGACGCTGGTATCAATTTACTGCCAGTGGATGAGGACGCCCAGTGGTTAAAGAAGCCAAGGTCGCCTTTTGCTTGTCGTGGTGAGCTACAGTGTCAACTCTCAGGGAAGTGAAAGATGCGTCTGTTGAGCTCATGACTTGCAATGAAATCGCTGAGGTGGTGGCGATGTAGGCCTCAGTGTCACCAATGCTGTCACCATCTCTCTCCTAGGAGGTATGATATAGCTGGGTCGAGGCGCAACAATGCCCCCGAATGTGGGAAGGAGCGTATAGTGTTCCGGGCTAGGCCCAACTCTACCGGCGCTGGGCTCGATGATGGTGATAATGAGCAGCAGAAGGAATACAAGTAGGAAGGGTTCGCTCTGCTCCATCGTACCATTGAGTGTTCAATTTAGATCGATCATGGCGTGGTCCAATAAGTATGCTGTCATCTCGGCCACAGAGGAGTCGGAGTAAGCTCGTCAGCGGTGGCTCTCCCTCTACCTCTTCTCTCAGCTTCGACGAACCATTGGAAGCCCTGACTCACTACAGTGCCAGCATTGCCCTCACTGGCTCTACGGAGTCCCTCGCCACTGACGCTGACACCGCCCAGTGAGTGGCGTCAAGGGTCTTGTCTTGACATTTTTCTTGAAGGTACGTGGACTCTGTGGCCCAGACACTTCGCTTGACACGACTGCTTAGCTTTGGATGATCGTACATGATTGCCATGAATCGCTGTTGTATATTATGATGCTTGGGTTCAGGAAAGGATACGCCGTTTTAATCTGGGTAATTTATTCCGATGATGGGATTAACTAGCTCGCACATAATCGTTTGTCCATACAACGTTTGTTGAAGTTGCAATGGCCGTCTCTGAACTTCCTCGGTTTATCCTCGTTCTTAGCAGCGGTAGCAGTCCATCGTCCTCCTCCAAGGCCCTCACCAAACCAGGGGATGTCCTCACGATGGGCCGAATGCCCGACTGCGACATAGTTTTCAAGAGCAATGCCATCAGTGGCAACCACTATTCTCTTGCCTACCTCCAGGATGGACAGGTCAGATTGACCGATACCAGCTTTAATGGTGAGGGTCTTGGAGATGTGCCTCGAGTACGACTACCGGATGGTGTTGTGCATAGTTGAACAACTCGTGTTTTGGCTGAGCTCTCCTCAGAAGGCCATTGGGTCATTCATAGTCCTAATTTCAAATTCAAAATTCCATTTCGAACTGAAACTATGTCCTCTATTCTACGCACGGTTGTGTGGGCTATGATCATCATGCTTCATGCGTTGCCGATCTCAGGCACTTACGTAAACGGCGAATTGGTGGGTAAGGGAAAGACGGCGTCCATCCGTGCTGGTGATCGGATCGGTCTTGGCCGGCCTATGGCCAATTCTAAGGTCTCTCGTCAAAGCAAAAACGGCAGCGCCACTCGTGTACCATCCGTGAGCTTCCTGGTGGAATATACTGCGAAGGTAGTGGAAAGGGGAGTCACCACCTTGTGCTCAATTCTAATGTTTTCAGTTTGTCGACCCTCCCGGAGTCACCAATGTCCCTTCACCGTCGAGGCTGAGGGCTGCAAGTGCCCCTATACTCGATCGCGATGAGAAGGACATGCCGACGAAGTCCATACGGCCAATGAGTGCTGCGGTCCCTGGACAGGAAGGCAGCGTACTAGGTAATAGGGTAGGAGGGTAGGGGTGGGAGCATGGTTCGGCTTAGCAACTCCGGCTGACTTGAGCGTGAGGGCTGATAGTATGATGAAGACTCCTAAACAGGGCCCCACAGTACGCCAGATGAAGGTCGATCGAATACGGCAGCCTATCAATGTAGAAGAGTGGGGGAGGGTCGGGAGGAAGAAGTCTCCGTTCAGGTCAAGGCTGGGACCGAGAGGCGGGAGGTCTCTTTCGACTTGCCTAAGACCACCGGGGTAGCGCTGGACCAGGGCTCACAGCAGTCCTCACAGAGGGGAGATGAGAACCCTGAGTGACTGAAAGCTGGAGGGAAGCGCTGGAGTGTCCCTTATGGTAGGTCCGTGCTGAATGGTGGTACCATGGGCAGACCACGACCACAAGTCCGGACAGTGGTGACGGAGTCGGAGAATAGACGGTCCTTTGGTCTTGGTAGGGACCTCATGTAGTGTGCGGCTCATCTCTGGTCCTCGCCGGTGCATGTTGGCTCTGCCCGAAGAGGAAGGAGCGAGAGGAGTCCCTAGTGGGTGAGACCAAGGCCTTGAGGGCTAGACTGGCCAGTAGAGAGGGGGAGTTGGCTACGCTGGAGGAGAGGCTACAAGAGACCGAGTTGACCATGACTCTCAAGAAACGCAAGTTAACGTCTACCGAACAGAAACTTAAAGATGTACGCACTTGTGGACGGCTAAGGCCAACCTTGGGTTCGGCCCAGGCCCAGACGGAGGTCACGTCGACCAGGGAGTCTCTCTCGAACCTCCAGGAGGCCCACGCTGAGCTTAAGGCGAGATGCGAGGGCCTGGTGAATGCCACGAAGAAGTCCAAGGCAGAGAGGGAGGTTCTGGTGGAGAAGGTATGTCTAGATAGGGCATGGTGGCGCGTGAGGGTCCTCACCGTCAGTTGAACGCTGTGGAAGCGAGGGCGAACTCGACCGAGAGTGAGCTTCTCTACTGCCAGGAACAAGTCCATGGGCTACAGCAGAGCCTTGAGCAGGAATGTACAGTGGAGGGGTAGTGGCCACTGAGGAGGATCATGACAGGCGAGCAGTCGAGGAGTCTTTCGACGGACCTGGAGAATTGTCGTGGTCGCTGCACGGCATTGCAAGGGGACCTGGAGGAGACGTTGGGGAAGCTGCAGACGGTAGTGTAGGCATGCTGAGGGTGGCCCTAAGAACGAGACAGGCCCTGACTGATCGGACTGGTCTCTTGGCTGAGCTGGGAAGAGTGCATGAGGAACTCGAGGGCACCAAGGCTAGTGAGTGCCGTCGTCCTCTTTCCCTTTTCCATGGTTTTCTCAATAGTCACCAACAGGGAACTAGAGGCGGCCAAAGCACTGAGCACCGCTATAAGGGATAGTCTACAGGCGTAAAACATTACAATAGGGGTCGAGAGAGGCCCTCTGATAGGTTCGAGAGTAGGAAGGTGCCTGGTCTACCCCCTTCTAGAGCCCTTCCAGAGGTATCCACTATATCTCCAGTGAAGCTTAGAAGCGCTGACATGGTACTCGTAGTAGCAGTGGTAGGACGGATAGAGCAATGCTCAGGGTCCGGTAGAGCTCAGCCACACTGCTACGACTGTGAGGTCGATGACCCAGGAGGTGGTATCGGAGTTGGCACAGGTAGTGGTGTAATTGCAGGAGATAAGAGTATCTCTTTCTAGTCCCTCCCCAACGCTGCAATGACTTCCTCGTTGGCAATGGTAAGGCCCTCTTGGGCAGCTCCTACTATGAACACCACGCCTTTCAGTCTGTAGTGGAGGAAGGCCATCAGTCGATGACACAGTGCTCAGCGGTTGCCCAGAGGGACAATAGTACATCCTCGATAGACGGGTGGTGGAGGGGGAGGGGGATGAATCCTGGGGTGATGGCCCCTCCTGCCTTAGGGCCTCCTTGGGCTCAGCAGTGTCGGCTATGAGACGTGAAGGCAGTGTGGGCCATGAGGTACAGGCTCAATCAATCTTTAACAAAAGTAACAACCTCCAGGTCTCTGAAGATAAGGGCGGTCGAGGAAGGTCCGAGATTGTCGAAGGTAGTGGTCTGGTTGGTTGTGGTCCAGTCGGCCTGTTAGGCACGCAGATGATGAGGGCGACCGGAGAGGACGTGACTCGGGGAGGGTGCCCCAGTGGGTCGTAGGATGCTTGTACAGGTTGGAGAAGGGGACTCACGAGCGGAGCTTCTGCCAGCAACGGTTGGAATGCTCCAGCCCACTGTGGACTCGACTGAGCAGGAAGTGGCCATAGACGCTGATGACGAGTTCGAAGACTTTACTGAGGATATTCCGTCACTGCGCCACGAAAATAGTGAGGCTCTCCTGATGAGACCAGACTCGTCCGTGTCACCACCAGGCGTTCGAGGAGGGACTTTTGACGACTTCGACTTGGATGCCTCGCCTGGAGGGAAGAGACAGCGGCAGGAGGAGGCCTTTGCTGAGTAGTACTGTCCTGAGTGGGGAAAGGGTAGTGATGGTGCCCCTCAGTGACTTCGCTGACTTCGAGATATCCCAGCGTGGGACTGGTATAGCCGCGGGGGGTAGCAGTAGCAATGACAGCCTCCTGGCGGAATTGGACCTCGACGCCTTCTCCCCCTTGCCGCCTCCGAGGACGACCACCACCAATGGGCCACCAGCTGATGCCTCACGAGGGGTCATCGATGATTTGGCCGACTTTGACGATTTCTGACCGCTCTTCGGAGAAGTTTTCCACGTACAGTACATGATGTATCTTCGAGTCACTGCCGCCCAGTGGCTCCTCCCCAATGAGCATGTTTACGTCTGCAGTGTTTCTCTCCAGCCACTAAAGTGTCGCGTAATGGGGCTTCCCTTGATCGGGCAGACCTTTTTTATATGGATGCCATTACCGCCCTTACCGCCTCCCCCACCGGACCCTCCAGGGCCCGACGACTGCTGTGGCAGCGGGTGCTGCCCCTGTATATGGGATACGTAGGAGCGCCATAGGCGGACTGCCCCCTGTACGTAGTGTCAGCAGGTATTATGACAGTGTGGAGCGGTGGGAGGGCGACCATGGCTGGTCTCTAGAGGAATACGGTAGACTCCAAGCCCAAGAGGATGCTGACCATCAGATCACTGAGGACAGCCTGGACGCAGCTCGGTCCTCAACTACAGTGGGCGTAAAACATGCTCATGATGTTGTTGGTCTCTATTGGAGGCTACGGAGATCGGTAGAGGCTCTATGGGCTTTTGCTGCCTATCAGCCGCTTTTGTCAGTTGCTTCTTGCCCCTGGACTGGTCCGTCATCTGGCTGCCCACGCGCCGTGGCTCTGATATCGCCGCGAGGTCTCTCGTGCAATATAATTCGACGCGATAGTATCCTAATTTGACTCGAGGGCTTTGCGTTTCCAGTGGATACCGAGGACCTCAGTCAGTCCCCAGTCTAGAGTGCATGCCCCCTGCGGACGATCTCCTCCGTGAAGTGACGGCTGCGGCATCACAACTGCCAATATGGAGACAGTCACTTCGGCCCCTCATCAAAGAGGATCTCCTGAGGCATCTGAGAGAACATGGAATTCAGCGTTATTCGGAGGTTGAGTTTAAAGAAGAACGCCAGGCGGTCATGGCCGAGGTCTTCGGGACCCATTCGGACCAGTTGAAGGACCTTCAAAACTGCTTGGGCCATGTTATCGAAGAGAAAATTACCAACAGCCTGCTGATGGACGTCGGTACTGCTGACCAGGATGCTTTGGAGAGGGCCGTCGACCTGGCCGCTAACGCTGCCGTAACCCTACTGGGTCGACTACGACACATCGATGTGAGGCTATTCGTCCCTCGGTTGGTGGCAGCTAGGCCCAACGACCGCCTCCGACGGATCCTTTGGGATCGACTTCTATTGAAAAGCGATAGTCACAGGCCGGACCATGCAAAGGAGTGTTCGTACCGACCCCGGGACCTCCCACAAGACATCCTGGGCTCTTCCGATCACCGGCTGTCGCACAGTCAGACTGCTGAGGTTGAGCGTCTGGTAGCAGCTAGTCCTGAGACTGAGCCCACCGAGTCCTCGGTCTTTACAGCGGTGGTTCTCGTACTGGTCTACGGCGTTGGTCCGGCTAACCCTAGGAGGTACGAGGGGATGTTGTCGTCAACGAAGGCCTGGGATGCAGCCGTCTCTCATTGCTCGGACCTTGATGCTGGCTCCTGGATAAGGCGGCGGTTCGTGGATGCCAGGGTGCACCAGGAGGCCACTAAGCTGATCTGGGACGAGCTCCTATTGGCAGCCTGTTGGTCCCCCGCTGCCGTGCCGGAGGTGCTCGCCATCTGCACTAGGGTTCTCCTGGAACTCATAGGAAGGTCCTCTGGTGTGGTCTCTGGTACAGTCTTCCTGGAAGCTCTGAGGTCCAGGAGGTCCGATCTGCTGGAGGTCATCTGTGGCAGAGGATCGGAGTCGATCGCTGAGGTATCCTCCTGTAGCTCATTGCCTGACCATTTGCCCCAATATGGGACCTCGTTGGACCATGGGGAAGCTCATAATGGTCACCACAATGATCCTTCGGAAGGGGTCGATGCGGCCACCCAGACCGAAGAGGACCTTTGGAATGGTCATGGTCGGCCAGGCTTGGCGGTCGAGCCGTGGTCATCGTATGTCACCGACTTGATGGCCAAAGGGGGTGGTCGAGTTGGTTTGTCCGTGGAACTGCGGGATGGGAGGAGGATTCAACTACCCATCATCAACCCCTTCGGACTAGTGGACTCGGTATCTGAGGTCCTACGCACTGTGTCACCATTCCGTGTCACCATGGCCTTCAGATAGTCGAGCACTGCCTCATTCATGGAGTTGATGGCTCCTCCTCCTCCCCGATCACTACTACTGCCCTCCGAAGAGATATTTCAAAAGCTGTGGCCACCAGGTTCAACGACGACAACGAAGTCCTTGATGATAGAGGTGTTCACGTCAGGAAGGTGACGGTGAAGCTCGGTGGGTCAGGTGTGCCCTCTTGGCCCCCTGAGGCTGTGGACTATCCCTCAGGTGCTGTCGAGCCCACTCTCTGCGTCGCTTTACCCACAGCGTCATCGGAGTCGGCCGAGCTCTTAAATGTGTGTATGCGTGCAGTTGGACGGGCCCAGCTCGACGATCAAGCTCTAGTGATGAAGGCAGTTGAATATCTCATGTCGCACCTTGCTCACGATACTGAGTAGTCGTCTCTTATCATCTGTTGTTGCGCTGAGAGTCCCGCCATCGATAGAGAGTCCCTTTTGTTGTCATGGCTTTCGCTGGGCTGCCCGGAAAGACTTTACCGTGGGCCGACTGGCGCGAGTGGCTCCGATGCTACCAAGGCCTGTCGGGCCAAAGCGTCGAGGGCAAGTTGGAAGCAGTCAAGATGGTCGACTTATGGCGGATCCGTGGTCGGGTGAGACCGTCTCTTTAGAGATGGTAGGTGTCAGAAGTCACCGCAGGTACCAATAGCGGTAGATTGTACCGGTATGGTGCTGCAAGTGATGTGCCATGACCCCTATTTCTGTCCGGAGACCACAGCACAGGTCTCCCTAGATGAGTACGCAGGTTGTCATCACAGCATACCCCCGAGGTCCCTCTGATCAGGCTCCAGCAGCTCTACAGCTTAGTCGTCATCCGCCTCTGCAATGGTGTTATTGACACCGAGCAGAAGGGGCAGGTCGCCCAGAGTCAGGTGGGTCTTCAGGATGGCGCTGTCTACGATCTAAGGCTGCCCTCGTAGGATTCCATCGCCCGTCGGATAGGATTCCCAACTTGGTTGGTCGAATTGCGCCATGAGGCGACTCACGGCAGTAGTCTGCCGACTATCCACGTATTGCGAATGGCTGCTGAGAGCATATTGAGGTGAGAGGCAGTCGATTCTGTGAAGTGCATGCTCAACCTAAAGATACCTCGATACCAACTACTGGTCACGGCAATACGCCCAGCTAGATGCCGAAGGTGTTTTCACAGCAACCGAACCCGATACCGACTATGTTGAGGCCCGATTACCTCGTGGTACTTTCGAGGGCAAATGTCTCCTCCTTCGGAAGAAGCTCGCCGCACTTGGTCACGGTGTTGGCGTCACTGAAGCAGTAAGTCTTGGTCTCCATAATTGCACCCTATAGGGCCTACCATCAGGTGAAGTTCTTCATCTACCTCCTCAACAAGGTCGCATCAAATGATGACGTCCGCGACATGTTCCTCAATGTGGCTCATAATGTGTCTCCAGCGACCGAAAAAGGTATCCACTGCTGCCCGATCCCATGACATCTCCGTAGTAGGTGCCTCAGCTGTTGATGTCTTGGCCGACTCACTGGACTTCCTCGACGTGAAGCGGCCGGGTCTGAGTCGAAGCTTAGCCCGATCCCTCCTCCGTGAAGCAGATGATGGTAGCTCTGATGGGAGACGATCCCTCCAGTGGTCTAAGGCCCTCTTCGGTAGGGCCGCCATGAGCGGAGCGAAGGATATTTACTTCCAAATGATTACCACTAAGCCTCTCCTCATCGAGTGCCTCGGTGACCAACGCCTTATTGATGCCTTCAATTCGAAGAATGTCTTAGCTGACAAGGCAATCCTAACAGACATAGAAGCCATCGCAGAGCACCTTGACCCCTCGAAGTAGCTAGCGATGTCATCAACTCCTACGGCTCTACCTGGCGTTCTTTGCTAACGTAATACTACTTATTCCAGCACACTAGAAGGTTGCGTTGATAGTTATGTGGTAATTTGCCACTCTGTTGGGAAGCCAACTTCGAGCAAATATCCCCTCCAGTTATTACGGGCTACTCCACTGACTGATCATCCATGATTGCAAGGAAGTCTCTGAGAATGACTTGTCCCACCAGGGTTAGCTCTCTTTCACTCTACCTCAATAATATAATGGCTCCTTTAGATTTCATCGCCTCTGGAACTCCCAAACGAAACAATGCAGACCACAGTGGAAAAGTAACAGTACAAAATTATATATAATCTCGCTTGGCCTTCATCCCGAGTAGGATGGGGTGGTGTTCAGTGGTGGAGGGAAGGGCCATCACAAAGGTGCTCTCAGACCGTAGAGAGGTGCACTCAGTGCTCCCTGGGGATCCAATTGACTCGGAAGGACTGCACAACAGGGACCTCACTCGAGGGGAGTGCGTTGTCGTCAGCCTGTTAGCTGTGGTGAACCTGAGGGGAATCTCAAGATTCGCAACAGTCAGCTTCCCACCTTCTGACGCCTCGCCGACGTCTCAATAAGTCCGCCCGTCTACGATCAGTGAGGCTGCAGTCAGCCCAAGCCCCGAAGACCTTCAGGGCCACGTCGAGGTCCCGTTGGACTCGCAACGTACGGAAAGTCCCCCGCCGTCGATGGACAAGCTCTGTGAGCTCCGCCCACGAGCGGAAGTGGGCGGCCAATTTGCTCGAGTTTTCGCGGATTTCACGTCGCTCGTCAAACGCTATCCTGAGGACCCTGCCGATCTGCTCGGTCTCTCTAACGTGGACACGCCAGCCGGCCAGGGCGAATTTGGCCAGGGTCGAGCTGCGCTGTACGACTGCCAATCGAGACCGCTCACGACTACGACGGCGTCTCGCTACCCCCAGTCGCCAACGTCTCAGCCAACGGCCCACCACGAGTCTGGACCCGGCCTCGAGGCTCTCGCGGCTGAGGGCGGCCCAGTGGAGACAATGGAGACGCAGGGAAGAGGAGCGGCGGTGATGGCGGAAATTCTTCGCCGCATGGCGCATGCAGGAATGGTTCAAAGCCATGACCAACCACTTGCGTAGGGCTGCTCTGAAGACCTGACCACACACTAGACCAGCTAGACCCTCTATAAGGGCCCACCTTGATCTTGGACGCTCGGTGGTACTTGGTTGCTTGGAGGCTTCTCGCCAAAGCCGATCGCCAAGCTTGGATGCTCCTCGCAGCCACGCGAATCTCCACCGCCGATCGAGCAATCCAGAACAACTCGGAAGTGATATACCTGAGGGCACAGCTGTCGACCTCTCCCAAATAGACGCTAACCTTAGATTGATACGAGCCTTCCACCACCGCAGGGCTCTTCGGCCCAGAGCCTGTCCATGGCACACAGCCATCTCCTCTGCACACCTCCTTCTGGCCTCCACCTCCTCCACTCGCGACAGAACCCCATCACAATAAGCCATCCAGGCCCGCCGTAGAAGCTGCCGTCGGTGCATGCCCTCAGCCAAACGCCCATGCCGTCGGATACGCCCAACCCACACCTCCAGCCAGATTTTCGTAGCCTCGCCCACGCGGGCCCGATCGAACTTCACTGCCCTACCGAGGGAGGCCCATTGGCCCACGACCGACCTCAACTGCTTCACCTCCCTCCTTCTACCAGCAACTCTGCCCAAAAGCCGTATGACGGCCCAGGACCACCACGAAATCAACGCTCGTTTCGCCAGTGCTGCGCTGCGCCTGGCAATGAGGCCTCCACACAGTCGCAGTGCCCTCATTTCGCTGACCCGGGCCCTCCAGCTGGCCAGGGTCCGCCTGAACCTCCGTCTTTCTCTACTCTGGAGGACCCTAGAGATGACCACCTGCCTCCGCCACAGCATCCACATCAAACGCCTGGTCCGCCTCTCCTCGCCAGTCCTCCGTATCAGCAATTTCCACCGCACAAATGTCCTCGCCTTAGCAGTGACACGTTCATGCTTCAACTCAGCCACATGGAGCCGCCATAGACGCACAGAGTTGGTCAGTAGCTGCCCCTCACGGAAGCACCTCACGCGGAGACGCTCTCGAGCTGTGACCCTCTTGAATTCTCTCAGGCATCGCAATAAAAGATGTCCACGTCGCTGTCGATTCGCCGCTTTTACTTTCATCTCCATCACCTCGGCCGCCTTAGCCCTCCAGCCCAGCAGTGACCCCTGAAGACTCCGCCGCTGCCAGCGAACTTTCCCAAAGCGCTCTACCGCCGAAGTGAGGGCCGCCAGACGTCTCCAAGAGGCGAAGAACATAGGCACCGACACCAGCTTCCATCGAAATGCACCACGCCAGGCCATCCACGCTTCAATGGTGGCTAGCAGGACTCTCCTATCATACCATCGTTCGAGTCGATGAAGGCCCAAAGAGCGTCGCTTCCAAGCAAGGAAGCTCCTACTGAGTTGCCTGAGCCGCGCCTGGTCGAACACCGTCGCCATGATGTACCACTTGCACAGTACACCGGCCATCACCCTAAGGCAGACCTTGGTCCTCATCCGAGCCCACAGGAAGGCCTCTTCCCGTCTCGCAGTCACCACGCAGGACCACACATCCACCACTCTCATCAGCAGACTCCTATAGTAGCGACCAACACTACTTCGGACCAGACCGCGAAGGCGCCGACGCGTAGCAGCGTAGTGACGTAGTCGTCTCAGCGCAGGCTGGAGGGACCACAAAAGATCGTCTATCCTCTCCACCCGTTGGTGAAGCTTCTCCGTATCGTCCCTCAGGTCACTCGAAGTTACCCCCGACTCAGCAGTGGGGCCAGGGAGGTAGTCCTCCAGGGTCGGCGCTAGTGCTGCGAAGGCCCCTCGCAGCCGTACGTCGACAATGCTCTTTATGACCCTCGGTAGCCGTAGAAGGCGAGCTGGCGGCCGACACAGGTCCACACGGCGACCACGAGAAGGGTCCATCCTCCTTTGACACTACACAACCCCAGTCTAATTGACAACTCCACAGCCCATACGAGGTCCCTAGGACAACACCAGTAGCTTCACGTTCCTTTCCGGAGCTCTATCGTTGCATGGTAAGTTGCCAAGGCCTGGGACTGTTCCGGGGACAGCTTACCACTCGCCGGGAGCATCCTACTCCCCTGACCTGGCAACGTGGGATGCAGTGTGAGGGGGGGGGGGGGGATATGCACATAGTCAACCACATATGTTGGTGATAATATGAAAATTCTGAGGAAATTTGGGGAGATTATTGTCGACTCCCTTACATTTCCACCCGGATGTGCTCATGAACTTTTATAACTAGTGAGGAAAGCGAGCATATATTCCAACACAGTTTAACAGTACCGAGGGCGAGCTTCCTCAATTCCTCCTTCTTCCTAGTTTCGTTGGCAAGGACCGAATCCTTCAGTCCAGTCTCCTCGAGGACCTACCAGGCCGACCCCAGCGGTCTGGGCATAGGCCAAGGCACCACCCACTAGGTCCCAATCATCCGATAGTCTGTCCTGTTGTGGTCTATGGAGGGACTCGCCGGTCTCGAAGTTGTAGAAGTATTTGGCGCCTAGTAGGACCATCCCCAAGGGCCACCCATGGTGACCCTTCTACCCCTATTATCGTAAAAGGCATGCCACTTGACCCCGAGTAGTGTATGGGCAGGCGGCGACCTCGATAAGGACTCCAGCAGCTGCCCTCGAGGGTCCACCTCTCCCTTCGCCAGGACTCTGCCCCCCGGGCCCGTTCCTGAATCCTGTAGTTTCACATAGTAGGGCTGTGGTCCGGTCCGACCGTGGGACGGGTCGTCTCTGGTCAACTGCGGCTGTATGCCGACCGTCCGCCTCCTCGGGAGCTCGCCGTGGTAGTCTCGTGTGTAGTCTATCTTCACTGGCTTCAAGTCCAGGAACCTGACCTATTCCGTATCTTCCACGAGGCAACCTAAGATTCACCTCGGCAGCGTCTTCACGTGCTTACTAGCGTAACAGTCGAGGCAATAGGAACCAAACGTGTACGTGCACTGCAGCTTAGCCGGTAGCGTTTCACAGAGACAACACGGGATGAGGCGATTCGGGACATGCAACTTCCTATTACCCTAGGGAGGACCATGACCCCACCCTCCCTCTGGTCCCTCGACCCACCTTTGAATGTAGTCTATCGAAGCACCCCTGACAGAAGCAGTCTCGACACCTCGGGCAGAAGCAGGCGGCCACCACCCCACACTCCGCGCAGTACACTTGTCCTGATCGTCACCACTACAGAGGAGAGACCACACCAGTAGCCTACCAGCCTCCTGAGGGGCTACACCTCCAGCCGCGTCCCCTCGGGCCATCTGGGCCCAAGAGTACCTGTCCACGTCCGACATGGCCCGGCCCACTACTCTGCAATGGTGACCTGGCCCGCTCGGCATCGATGGCCTTCAGGCACGACTTGACCTCCTGCGCTTCCAACTCGGGCTCGAGTCGATGCTGCACCGAGAGGACCCTCAAGAGACTCTTCAGAGTGCGTACCTGACCAGCAGCCGGATGGTCCAAAGTCCCAGGGACCGACCGGACCAGGTAGGGCTCGATGACCACGTCCACCTTGAGGATCTCCGCGACCTCCCGGACGTACCGAGGGGATACCAGAGGCTCTTGGTCGAGGACGTTGGCGTTGCCCTCGGTCTCATAGGACTGGCAGGACCACTGCCCACCCCTTTTAAAAATACCCGTACCATGAGCATTCGATCGATCCTCAGTTTCATATGCTCCTCCCTAGTGAGGTGACGGCACTGGTCCAGGAGGTCGGCGAAGTGGTCGTAGCAGGGGTGTTTCCATGTCGCCTCTGAGGTCTCCTCATTCACATACCGTACCATGCCCCTGATGGTGGGCATCCCTCTAACACCGACCACAGACGTCCATGGGGGCGGCAGCTCCTCCTTAGCAAAGGCCTCGACTACCCAAGTGTACTCCTTATCAATTTGAGGGTCGGCCTAAGGGACCAACCTAGGGCCACTGGAGAGGTCGCTATGGACCGACCTGGAGATAGCTGAACCACTCCATGAGAGTCGAGGCCGAGCCAGCACAGCGCAACATCGGTCCGACACCCTCATCGCTGGCCCTCTGGACCACCTCCTGTGTTGCCCGATCCGCTACCCCAAAGAGGAACAAAGGGTCGCAGTCTAGAAACTGTAGGCCGGCCTAAAGGGAAGGACCAGACCGGGGAGGATGGGAAGCTGACGGGCCACCTCGCCCATTGAGTGAGTGTCCTCGAGGGCCACCAACACCTCCGTCCACAGAATGTCAGCATCACAGGTCCACCCCGACAGGACCTTATCTGGACCTCCCAGACAAACCTGACGACCATCGAGACCCTTCCCGAGCCCTCACTACTCATGGTCCTACTCGGTACTCGGGGCCCTGTGGACCCTCTCGGGTGGTCAAGAAGATGTCCCTACTTTGGACATCCGAGTCGACCTCGACTGCATCCCTCACCTAAGCCCATCCATTTAGACCCAACTCGAAGATTCGCGCACTTAGAATAATAGTACATTTACTCAACCTTTTTCCAACACATTCCACCGAGCAATACGATCCCCAGCGTTCCTCCAACTCTACCAAGAACCCTACCCTCACGCTGGCCTCATAGCCTGCCGGTACCACGCCCACCTCCAGCTCATCAGGAGCCCCCTCAGGATGATCAGGAGCGTACCAGAAACAATAGGCTCCAGGGACCTAGAGAGCCCTGCACCACCACGGTCCATCCTCGACACCAACCTCCCCATTGACCATCACCATGTAACCAAACGAGACTATCTCATGTACTCTCTCCTGCCTTTTGGACCGCACAACAGGGAGGTCATCTTCTGCGTGCTGACCACCACCAGCGCCCTCAACATGCATGAAAAAGAGAACTACTAAGACTACCGTGGAGACGAGGGAAGCAACACCAGTTCATTCCAAAGAAATCAGCATTAGAAGTTTGCATGCAAACCATGGGGGTAAAGACACACTTCATACTCCTACGTTAGGCCGACCACAAGCCCATCATCACCACCGCCGTCGCCTGGGCTGCTGGGGGGACCGTCCACCCTCCGAGAGGACAGAGACTGGGGCCTCGTAACAGGACCTAGGAGAGTCGTCGTCAGCCCTACTGGGCGTCGGACACTCCAGCTTCCTCCGGGCCAGACCACCCAGCCGGAGTGGTGATGCCAGGATACCACCAGCGTTGGCAGGAGACGCCCTGTGGGGGATCGGATGCACGTTAGGCCCGCGGTTCTCCATCTCGACTGACCGAGAGACTCCTTGAGGCCCTCGTCGACCAACAGGAGGACCCCAAGCGGGGGGAGGTGGTCCGCATGGTCCTTTCTGTAGGGGAGAACAGTCTCCTGGTGGGCCAGATGGGTTGGGTCTCGGGGACACTAGTACCCCTTGGACCACGAAAGGGTAGTGGCTCGGCCCTTGATACTCCCCACCGCGACCGACCATATTCGGCCTGCTACCATGGACCACTGGAGACCCCCTCCCTGGGACTGCCTGGCGTGGCGACATTGAAGTGCCGACTCTCCTCCTCTTGTCCACCTCCCTCTTAGGAGGACTCAGAGGCCCTACGCCTCTTTGATGAGGTCTTGGTCCCGGGTGACCTCTCGGGGAATCATCTGGACCACGTTGGGCCACGACTGGCGATCGCGGTTGGTGGTCTCTCCTTTGAGGTCCCTCCCTTCCCGATGGGCCCCTACCAGCCAACACTGGCTCTGCGTACCTCGGCACTGGTGACACATGCACTCCCCTGTGGTGACACGCTGGACTGTAGCGTCGCGGATGATGACCAACAGAAGGAGACAGGTTCCGCTTGGGCACCCTAGGAGAGACCGCCTTCCCACACCACCGAGGGCTATCATCCTGACAGTAGAACCATCCAAGATCCTCCTCCCTGACCCTACCACTCACCATAGGGTCTCCCTCTTCCTCCAACATCTGCCTTATCTCAGCCTGGACTATGCCCCGGCCGACTATCTCAGCCGCAGTCGGCCTCTTAGTCCACTCCCTCGTCAAACAGTCCCTCAGCAAGGCCCTCAACTCTGGTGAAAAATGCGGCGGCAACTCCGGCGTCGGCCCTTTGGTAATCTTGTCCACCAACGACTTTATATTAGAAGCATCAAAGGGCACTTTAAGACAACACATCTCATACAGAATGCACCCCAACGCCCAAATGTCCGAGGCCCAGTTATACGGCCTTTCCTCACAGATCTCAGGGCTGAGGTAATAGGGCGTCCCGATAGTAGTCTCTGCGAAGGCCAAGGTGGAGTCAAGTACCTAGCGAGCAGCTCCTTGAGTACAGCTTGGCCCTGTACAGCAGAGACAACGCATGGACTAGCACCCTCGTAGGTGATAACTATCACTTCTTCCCCTCACATGGACTACCTGCCCTCATCCCAAAATCGAGGGCTCGAGGACCACGGATTCATCCTAGTGGTAGTGTTACCACCAGTGGGGGGGGGGGGGGAATATGCACATGGTCAACTACATGTGTTGGTGAAAATATGAAAATTCTGAGAGGAAATTATTTTTGGTCTTTGTAAACTTCTACTCCCGTGTGCAAGTTTTCATAATGCAGCTATGACAACTCCTAAGCTCAGCTGAGGAAAGCAAACATATATTACAACACTAGTTCCCACCTACCTTAGAAATTCCGAAGTCGCCCAGTCGGAGCCTGTTGGTCCTGGTCAAGAAGAGGTTCTGGGCCTTTAAGTCTCTATGCAGTACATGCTTCTCATGCAAGTACCTCACCAACGTAACCATACCACACCTCGAGCACATCTCACTGTCACTTCAGAGCAAGTGCAGCTTGACTCAGCCATCTGACGATCTGTGCCTCTGGGAATCCAACACCAGCATCGCGCGCCTTGCGAATTCTATCAGCGAGGTCCCCTTAAAAAGGGCTCATAAAAACAACAGGAACGTACAAGGGCCGACCCACCCCCCTCAGCGTAGTCCATAATGATGCACAGCCCACTGGCCTCCTCGAAAAAGGAGTCCCTATAGCACACCACATACGGATGCTTCAATGACGACAACACCTATCAACACGCCACAGCTTGTCAAATATCAATCAAATCGAAGCATTAGCGCTCGCCCGACCAGCATACCTTGACCTCATTCCTAGCTTCATTTCTCTGTTTCTTATCCATCCTTTTCACATCGATCGTCTTCATGATGTATTCCCGTCCATCTCTTCCTCGAACCAACCATGCCTTCCCAAAGGACCCTTCGCCCACCTTCCTGATCCGGGAGTACCCTCGAGAGGCCATTAATGATAACCTACAGAGACTCCCTGCGATTAACAAACACGAGTCAACATAGTTCCCACGAGAAATATCATGTTGCTATTCATGGTCCGCAGAGGTTTGTCGATAACCAGTTTTCTCATAATGACCGTGTAGGACCTTCCGACGAATCTTCTCGAGCCGGACCACGGCTTCGTCCACAACATCACCAACCATCCCAATGTCCCTAAAGGCTCTCATCTTACCCCAAGCACCTCCTCAACACCAACCTTAGTGATCGGTCCACCTGCTGCATAAAACAGTCAAAGTGGTAGTCCGTTATAGCCAATACCGAATGCAGAGTCTCAAGGTCTCGACCCTTGTACACGACCGGCCCTACCAATACTATCAGCATACCCAGCATCAAGCCTAGCACCTCCAAGGACCATCGTAATGTAGGCCGACTGGGCTTTTTTAATACTGCTTAGTTTCGAGCCCTCGAAGTAGGGGTTGATCCTTCTATCTCTCTCTATGCACTCATACCTACACACACGTCACCTAATTCCAGATCATGTCACTAAATTCCGTTCCTCTGTAACTATAATTCACTCGTGATTATCCTAGAACCGCCCAAAAGCCATCTTCCTAGTACAGCCTAACGATGAAGCATTCAATGCCCTCCTGTCCGCCCAGCTTCTCAATGAGCCCTTCCCCTTGCCCTCGCTGGCCCCTTGCTAGTTCCATTCGGACCATACACCCAGTCGTGATGTCCGATCTCGTCCTGTTCACCACCTGCCCAGGACCGAGGAGAATGCGAGCAGTAGGAATATATGTTCGCCTTCCTCAGCTGAGCGCAAGAGTTTCCTCACTGCCTATAGAAGTTTACACGCGCCTCGGCCAATACGAGTTTCCTACGATGCGCATATTTTCCAACACTAAATGTGAGTGAGCGAGGCCCCATAGGGCCAACACCAAGTACCAGAAACACATCATCGAGAGTCTCGCTGTCCACGCCGATTTCCTTAGCGGCTTCCATCAGGCTGTCACACAGAGCATCAAAATGATAGTTTGTGATGTTCATAAAGTAATGAGCTGGCTTCAACAGTTCTCTATCGTATTGTACCGCCCCGCCAAAGGCACCACTCAAGTATTGGTACCTAGGACCACAGTCCCCCTTACCAACACCATCCAGAAGCCTACATCTTCATCCTAATATGTTTCTGCTTAGCCGGGCCCTTCTCCAGGAAATACCTCACTCTCGAGTCAGCCTTAGCCCGGTCGTACCTAGTGGGCCGGCAGAGGCTGTCAACCCCAGGGCCCAGCAGGCCCACATGTTCTCGACCAGAGCTTCCAAGGACAGGTCCCCTCCAAGACGGTCCACTAGACTCTTATCGTCTTTGCTATGGTGGCCTAAAGGGACCCTCACGTCCCCTCAAAAATCTTCGCTGTGCGCGACAGCCCACTGTGATGATTCTCATCTTGCCTCATGCCAAGGATACTCTCTCTGATGCTTTCTATCGATACATCAACTTCATCCACGAGGGCCGAGGGCAGACCTAAGATACGTCCGACCTAGCCAGGGGCCAAGTGCTCACGGGCCACCTCTTTGGACCATCGCTTCGTGGAAATTATGTATGAAAGCGTCCAAATGATAATCATTGATACCTGCACGCAGTTCTTAGCGGAGCGAAGCGAGAAATCTTTCGCATTTTGCTCACCTAAATGCTCGTGGACTTCGAACAGACCCTTTCCCTCATATGTTTGTGGACCTCCCAAGAGGCCCACCAAGTACTTCCCAATGTTCTCTCGGACCATTTGAATGTGTGGTATTCGGAAGAACGTCTTTATACGAGGGTCGACCAAGGATAGGTCCATCACTGCTTCGAAGAGCTTCTTGATCCCATCAGCTTCACCCAACCTACCAGGCACGGTTGGGGGATATCAAGGTGCTATTTCGAGAAAATCGGTCCCTCGAAAACCCCATACAGGACGTTGTGTATCTTACAACCACAACAGGTGTTGTGTATCTTACGGCGCAGACCTGTTCTGTATCTTGCTGCGCAGACATGTTGTGTGTTGTGTATCTTGCTGCGCAGACATGTTGTGTATCTTGCTGCGCGGACCTGTTCTGTATCTTGCTGCGCAGACATGTTCTGTATCTTGCTGCGCAGACCTGTTGTGTATCATGCTGCGCAGACCTGTCGTGTATCTTACTGCGCAGACCTGTTGTGTATCTTGCTACGCAGACCTGTTCTGTATCTTGCTGCGCAGACCTGTTGTGTATCTTGCTGCGCAGACCTGTTCTGTATCTTGCTGCGCAGACCTGTTCTGTATCTTGCTGCGCAGACCTGTTGTATATCTTGCTGCGCAGACCTGTTGTGCATCTTGCTGCGCAGACATGTTGTGTATCTTGCTGCGCAGACCTGTTGTGTATCTTGCTACGCAGACCTGTTGCGTATCTTGCTGTGCAGACCTGTTCTCTATCTTGCTGCGCAGACCTGTTGCGTATCTTGCTGTGCAGACCTGTTCTCTATCTTGCTGCGCAGACATGTTGTGTATCTTGCTGCGCAGACCTGTTGTGTATCTTGCTGCGCAGACCTGTTGTGCATCTTGCTGCGCAGACCTGTTGTGTATCTTGCTGTGCAGACCTATTCTCTATCTTGCTGCGCAGACATGTTGTGTATTTTGCTGCAACAATTGTCATGAACCAAAAGATCAGACCTCACTCAAAGTCTTCACAAACCTCTTCTATTTCCGATGTGATAACAACAACGATAATTCTCGCTCAAACCTACCAAAAAATAAAAGCCCGGATACAACCGAAGTCTAGTCTAAAATTCATCATAAACTCCTGGACGCTACTCCAGTCAAGAAGAGGAACATACGGAATCCCCCCGACGGTCACTCACCCAATATAAAGATGCTGTTTGCCGCTATTAATACGTTGCCGACCAACCTCCATCCGAACTGTGCATCCAAGTGTGATATCAGTGCGTACTGTCTGCAAGGTCTTGATGAGCTCCCTTGCCAACCCTAAGGGGCCAAGACTAGCCCTGAGCTGAGGGCCAACTGCCCTTACTCCTATCCACGCCCATCTCGGTCACCAACACACGGAGCATGACACTGAGCATCCTGTCGAAGTGGCGGTCAGCGATGTTCAAGCCGTAATGCGCGGGCCTCAACTCCTTCACTTCGTAATTGTTTGGCCCTCCTGACACCATCAAAAATTCCGTCACGCGCCACAAAATTCGCCCTGCCTGTCAAGGAGCAGATGTATAGCGACATTCTCTCCTTGATACTCCTAATCTTGGCCTTGCCCTTTTCCAAGAAGCTCCTAAGGCTGGGCTCCTCCAGTGCCCTGTCATACGCCTTATTGACGAACTCAGCGATCGTCTGTTCTCCCCCAAGACGGTCAAACCTGACATGGATCTTCCTCACGTGGCCACCCAAAGGCTCTTCCCTACAGGGACTTCCTCCGGGATGCTTCCTGAGTCGCCCGAACATCGTGTTTCCGCGACTCTAGATTTACTACATTACTCCTCTCCGTCTCCAGCAATACCACACCTGGCTCAAATTCATATGCATTGCAAACTACTCCTTGTAGATTCTCTCTGTGTGAACAATCTCTGTCTTCCTTATCAGACTCTTACGAACAGGTCCCATACCACACCTTACACTCATCAGTCGTCTCCGCATCCAGTCCTCGCTTCAAAAGAGCTTTCCGACACAGCTCCAAGAAAGCATCAAAATGATAATCATGAACTTGAAGGGTCGCATGGATCCGCGGTAGTGGTCGACCAACGTACTCAACCGGAGACCCAAACAACTGCGCGATGTACTCCCCTACAAACACACATAGACTATCACAGCTTAACCCTCCCTCTCCCACCTTGGACCGCTTTAATAGAGTCAACCTTACTGCCAGAGAAGAACAATTTCACCCGGGAGTCTTCCTGAATCAGCTCGTAAAGATCGTCAATGAACGCTCGAACTCCCTTGTCACCACCAAGTTGCCCAAACAGACCATCCGTACCTGCGACGACCACCAACGACCAAGGCCACCTCACCGGCCATTCTACCAGCGCTCTCGACCTTCTGTGATGCGAGCTCATACCGGACAGTACACCCCTTAGTGATGTCAGACCGAGTCCTGCCCGCCACCTCAATGAGATCCTTAGTCGCCTCCTCGTCCAGCTCTAGGACAGCACAGGCCGCCTACATCAACAAAAGGATGCCTCATGCTTCGATCATCCATGTAGGAAAACCGCCAATACGACCAAAAGATACTTTCCAACACGCACGCTATAGATTTTCATCTAAGTGTATTCCACCTAGGCAAACTCAGCGACTACAATAGAGTTTCACCCGTTCACTCTGTGGAGAACGGGATATTCACGATATGCAGTAGCCGCGAAATATATTTTCCACTAGTGTTTTCCCTATCACGGGTGAAACTCCACTATATGAACGAAAATTCAGCCCGACAGTCAAACACATAAGATTCATTTCATGTCCCATACGATACCGTTCACCTGTAAGTTCTCCAAAAAAGCATCAAAGTGGAAATCTGTGATGTTCATATCAAAATGAAACGGCTGAAGTCTTTCCAGGTCGTATCTTTTAGTCCCACCGCTCAGCCCGATCAACACTTGTGCCTGAGGAACCAACGAAATTGGAAAATCTAAAATTGCATAATTTCTCACAATTTTTATTTTCTGATTTTCCTGCCTCGCCTGGTCAATCACAAAGAAGTACTTAATCCTCGGATCTTGTCGACATCCCAAATGCCTAAATCGATCAAAGATACTCATGTGCATGCGTGCACCAAAGGCCGATACATAGTCTCCACCACCGCCTCCAGATTGATCTCTCCACCCAACCTATCCAACACCGTCTTCCCTTTGACGACCTTCTGTTCCGCGTCAATCCCCCTCGCCCGGTTCAACACTGATGCCCTCAGGGGCTCCAGCATGAACAACACCTAACACGATCAGTGAGCCTCCGAGCCCTACCACGCACCCAATCACAGACCTCGTCAACGATAGAGTCATCATAGCCCAGGCCCGAGAGGGTCTTCTCACAGTCCATCAGGAAACAGTCGAAAATGAAATCATCGATTCCCAAGTCCTTATGAATGCTAACCATGTCCCTTCCTGAGATGCCGTCAGTGCTAGTCGACTTCAAAAACTCATCACCATTATATGCCTCCGCTCCGCCAAACAGCTCGGTGAAGTATGCGGTCTGCCCAGCCTTAACCCTGATACGCCAACTATGGGACGGTCAGCTCATACCACTCCTTTCTCACTTCTCGATGCTCTTGTCCTTGAAGAACGTCTTCAGTCTGTTATCGATTTGTATTGTCTCATAGAGGCGATCCATAAACTCCGAAATGCCTTCTTTCCCTAAAACCAATTTGATACCACCAAAATGGACAACCACACACTACCCTTCAGTTGCCCATACATAAAATCAGCCCCTCCTCCCTTGACCCTCGCTCTGGCCCTCTCCATCCTTACAGTGCACCCAGCTGTGATGTCTCTCCGAACCTACCAACGACTACAACTAATCTCAGGGAATATGCATATGGTCAACACAATAAAAAAATTCTTTGTTTTTATACACACTTCTACTACCCTTAGTCGCACGTTTTCACGGTGTAGCTCGGCTGAGCGACACGAACAGAAAATTCAACACAAGTCACCAACAATGTGGGGGGAATATGCACACAGTCAACTGCAGGCGTCGGCGACAATATGAAAAAAAATCTGAGGAAACTTTGAGGAATTCTTGTTGGTTTGTGTACATACACTTGTACCCAAATCCGTATAGAAAATCCTAAGCTCGGTTGAGGAAAGCGAACATATATATTCCAGCACTAGTCGTCACCTTTCCCAGAGCAATGAGGGCATCCTCCTTAGCTGTTGGGTGCATATTCAGCGCCACAAAACTACCGTCGAAAAGCTCCAGAATCTGCAATAACAGTAGAAAGATTCGGAAAATACAAAACTATCACAGCATCGAAATGATAATCAGTGATGTTCATTTCATAATGGACAGACTTCAACGCTGTAACATCATAGGTTTGAGGGCCACCCAGGAAGCCCGAAAGGAACTGAATAACACCAGTATCATTCGAGAGAAGGAGAGGGACGAACTTGAACCATCTTTTTCTTTATTCGCGCCATCTTCTTGGGGCTCTTCTCTAGATACGCCCTGAGCGAAACAGTACTTGTGATTTCAACCAGAGCCCGTAGCTCTAGTGATCCCCCTCAGTCGATAATAAAAGTTCCAACAGGTACGTGGCGGTTGATATAAATATTCCCACCTGGTCCTAGAGTCAGTCACAGCCTTACTATACATGAGGTCAACTGCCGTCTCAATTGCCAAGTCCCCTCCTATTCTCTCATACCTAGGCAGTATGGCCAGCTATCTGCCTTGTACACGAGCAATGGGGGGGCCTCGCGAATTGCCATGTCTTCTTTTCGGTCAAGCTTATTCATTCATATGATATCAGTTTCAGATATAATCAGTGAATCATCCAAGAACCTATAATCTTCCCGGGGAGGAAACTAATTTAGAATTTTCCACATGGCTTGGAACTCATTTTTCGAATAGGAACATCTCCCCCACTGTTGTCAACCTCTGGTGAAGGCTATCCCTCAAAGCTAGAAAGGTCCCTTAATATCATCACCCTCATTTCCTAATGAGTAACTCCGAACCCTCGAATGCCCACGAGTTATCACTGGGAGCCCCAAGGGGCCACACTTGCCTACAACGATCGGGACTTATCGTCGTTTGCCATCCGCCTTCTAAACACGTTAACATTAAGGGCTCCGCTTTGGGCCCTCTCTTCTGCTGCTTGCTTCACTGAGGATTTGAACCTACCATCAGGAGGCTCACCCTGGGCGAGCAACGTGTATCACTTTTGTATATCATCCTTAGCTCTAGCTACCATGCCCTTCACAGTGGCAACTTGAATGTCTACCATGCCCCCATTGTTCTGGCCAGGAGAAGTGGCCGCTACTAGCTGCTTTATATGGGCCAGCTTACCTTAGAAAGACGTACCAGTGTCTACCTACTACTACTGCTGATAGCAGTAGTGACAGTAGTAGCCTACTCCTATCACGACTACCATTACTACTGCTCTCAAAACTACCACAACTACTACTACTACTACTACTACTACTACTACTACTACTACTACTACCACTACTACTACTACTACTACTACTACTACTACTACTACTACTACTACTACTACTACTGTAGTAATGGTCGCAGCTCCTTCCCCGTTAATTGACGACTGAGTACTAGACATAGGGTTGTAGTGGAAGTAGTAGTTAGTAGAAGATTAGTGAGTTAAGGGTGAGAGAAGTTAAAGAGACAGAGCGACACAATAGCGGAAATCGATCGTCCAATCCCTTCATGAGGGATTTCCTCATAAGGGGACAGCGATTGTGTTACTATCCACGTATCAACGTGGGGTGTCGGAGGAGATGGGACAGGCTGTCCCGGACAGTTGTGTTACCGAGCGGGAGTTTCGCTACACTACTACTACTACTACTACTACTACTACTACTACTACCTGCCACTGCTGTTATGCTAGTCTTTACATTCTGTATCTCATCTCGTGTTTTACCAACGGTGTTCACCAGCTCATCGACATCCACCCCCCTTACTGCCATGGGAGATTCAGGAAGAAGTCACGAAATGAATAAAAAATAAAGTCTTGTGTAACTTTCATATCTGGAACTTTTGGAGAGGCTTAGCGGAGCGTTGCGCCAGTGAAATCAGTGACTTACGGCATAGGTATCATGACTGAGTCATGATGGTATGTAGGGCTGACGAGCTCAATCGTCCTTCAGCATCGACCTTGGCCCACACTTCGGAAGTTACAAACAAAGTGATTGCCACACAGTCGCTCTAGTGACCGACCACACCTTTTAAACATTTAGTTCGTTTTCGGAACCATCAATTTCGTCGGGACGCGCGAAGTTGGAGGTACGAATCCGAAACGGGAAGACCATATTCATAATTAGAATTTTCAACTTCGTCATAGAACATTCAAGTTCGTCCGAAGTCGATAGAAAGTTCAAGTTCGTGTTAACAGAAATTTTAATTTCGACTTTCGAACCTTCGAATTCGTCATAGAACTTTCAATTTCGTCGAGTACACCTTCAGACCTTCAATTTCGTCCCTTTAGGAAAATCGACTTCATTGAAATCTTATTGAAGGTGAATTTCAACCTCTATTTCACCATTAAAAACTCCAATTTCCCAAACCAGCGAGCGAGCTCGTACGCCAAGATACCCCTATTGAAACTCCAATTCCGACGGTGCGCGGTTTGGGTAACTTCAATTTCGTCAACACTTCGGATTAGGGACATCAACTCCGTTGGCACGTCGATTAAGGAACTTCTATTTCGACATAATAGTAACTCGCTTTTCGCATACAGGAACATTAATTTCGGTTGAACTTACACAACTCAGAACCAATGATTTATAACCAAAACGGTAAACCAAAAATTTCAAGTCGTACGATATGACTCGTACCTAAGTTAGGTACGAGTCATACCGTACGACTTGACATTGTCAACTTGACAAGTCGTACCTAACGTGCTCCCGATCCAGTAGATCTCTGTAACTCGTCCAGTCGCTACATCATTTCCCGGACGTATCATATTCGTGAAGTTGAGCTTAACAGCTTAGCGCTGGATCCGCTTCGTTGAACGTCGATCCGTTCTGTTGCACCGGGGCCGCGCTCTGCATGGTCTCACACATTCAGCGGATAGTATAGCACTGTGCTGTTAGCACGGTATCACAACTGTGCATGTAATCTTACAGATCTTATTCCACGGAATGCCACTGGTAACCTGTATTGAATTGTTGACAAAATTGATCGGCTACTTAATTCAATAAATTTTATTGTGTGAGGTTGAAGTGAGCCCCGCCAAATGTTCCCACATAACTGGGCTAGGCGGCCAGCCATGGTTAGAACCCTAGCTACGTGAGAGCCGCACGCATGCACAGCAAGTAGCGCTCGCCTGTGACCAGCGTCACAGAATCCCATCTGTGACGCGCGGTCATTACGGTGGTCTTATGAAAGTGGAGCAATAATGACTGCTAATCCGGTGCTCGACTTTTGGAACAGTCGTCCAAAATGGAGCGGAAGCTCTTCTATTGCCTGGCTACGTAATGACCAGAAAATTAAAAAAGTAAGTCTTGTGTAACTTTTTGAAATTCCTCAATGCACCCTTTCTCGGACGAACAGTATTAATTATTAATATTATATTGGCTGAAGATAACGCGAAGAACTGGAGCTCGCGTTAATCCGAAAATAATAATCTCTCGTCCGTGGCAACCAGTTGGTAGCTCCTTGGTAGCGATAACCAACACTTAAAACTAATAATAGTCGTTAATGGATATTACGTCGGGTGCTGCCTGTTGACGGAATGACAAATACGTCTGAGTGAGAGTTGGAGTACCAATAAGCTCTGCTCAGAGTCCTCTTTCTGAGGTGTCGAGACCACTTAGTGTCCCAGCGACAAGCGACAAAGAATGCATGCTATTAAGTGTGTTATGATTGTCGGAGTCATTTCAACATCAGCCGTGTCGAGTAAGGGGCTACGTTTGCCGTGCGCGAAAAGATCTGTCTTCTGCGTGGCCGGAGAACTTCAGACTAGGAAGCTTTTATTCCTATGATGAGTCACAACATGTCGCGATTTATCTCGTTAACTCAGCGACGGTTCGCAACGACAAGCATTCGCGACGTCCGACCAGGTCAAGTGCTGAAGTTCCAGGGGAAGTTCGAGAGCTCCCCTGTCCAGTATTGGCGAGTTAATGAGTTGAATATTGTAAAGCAAAGTGGTGTTGCTAGCACCATTGCGGTAAGGGATCCTCGTTATCAATTCTAATAGCCTCTGTGAAGTTGACTGTTCATTCCTATAGAGCTCATAGTGGTATCCTCTTGATATGCACCATTTCCCTCCAGAGTGGTATGGCATACGCATCAGACGTGCATCTTACCTCATTCGTGTCTGTCTGCTCGGGGGGGGGGGGGGTGACGGTAGAATTCAAATTGGTCGCTGAAGATACTATCAAGCAGTGTGAGTGAGTTGACCCTTTTACTATCAGATAACATACCTGAATTTATCCACGATGAAGAATGGCCGGTGGAAGGCTCAAATGAAAGAAAAAGTAGACGGTAGGCTTAACTGTCGCTACCATTTGAAGGAAACAACTTCGAACATTGTCTTTAGTTGTCGAGTTGGACACTAAAAGTTGCCAAGTGCTTTACTACGATGAGGATGCCAGAATGCTGATTGTCAACGATGACGAGTTTAACCAGATAGAAGTCCCCCTTAGGCTCATCAAAGGCGCCGAAAAGCTCCTCCAAGGTGTGTGAAACAGTGAAGCACTGCTATTTATTCTGTAACCTTTTGGATTTCAGCTGGCGATGTTATTGGTGTTGGCATGGATGGAGACCACATAGTGCAGATCAGTCTCCCGAGTGCAGTCCTCGACAAGATACGCTCCATCGGCATCAGTGATACTAATGCTGATGAATGATGACGTACCGCATGCTATTAGTGACCATTTCTTGTTTCTGTGACGCTCTGTCTCCGAGCTACCAATCATTCGATGTTAAAGATAAGTTGTACTGGGGCTTTGGATTCTGAGGGGAGTACACTGGGAGAAACCCATAGACGCCGAGGTTGACTGAGAAATGCATGAATGTGACGGCCGCCAGAATGGGAATTAGCAGTATGCGAAAGTCTACTCACCCTCCCATAAATTGGTGTGGTTCACCTTTCTGACAAGGTGCCGCGGTATCGTTGCGGGAGTCACAAGTCCAGAAACTCCCCACCCTTTGGAGCTGGTCACACAAGGCGCGCGCAGCTCCATGCACGTATGCATATCATCGTGGAATTAGCTAGTCGAGATGTCACTACCACTACGCAGCGGTAGGTAGTCGTCGTAGGAGGAGTTGGATTGAGCTCATCCACTTAAGGCAGAACCAAGAAGGTGCGGACACACGGAAATAATTCCTCAATTGATAACTACAAGGGGACAATTATACTATAGAGCATTGAGCGAACTCCACAACTCATACCCTTCTGTGTTGCTCCTTAGTTATCTCATCGGAAATGCGATGCCTGGAGAAAGGAACTGCGGCAATAACTCATACGAAGCCTGTTGGGAGAATAGTTAATGCTCCATTTAACGACGGGTGGTTTATTTTTTGTCGGCATTTCTCATCCTTCCATGGGGACAGCATATTGTGTGTAGCTGTTGGCTCGCTAGCCACCCGCCGCATTGCTGAGTAGAGGATCTCAAGGCTACATAGCGTCGCTGTAAAACAGCTTCTTGCGATTTGACGCCGCCATAGCTTCGTTTTTAATGAGGACTCGGGGTGATTGCTGTGATGCTGACATGGTCTGATACAGAATGTGTTTTGGATTGGATTGATTCTTGTATTCATAGTTCCTTGTTAGTCATAATGCCAGGGAGCAAATTGTTCATGTTCAACATCGCAGCAGTTGCTGCTGCTGCTCCTTTCCTCGCCAAGCAGCAGTCTGAGGGTGGCAAAGTTTCTATTACCATCGCTACCACGAACGATGTATATTCAATGTATGCTCGACCCATGTCGGGTAATGGCTATTACTTCCAGGGTACTCCTTCGGAACAGTTCTATTCGATCTGTGAGAAGGATGCTGATACTTGTTACGGCACGGCTGGCGCGATGGATATGCCCGAGGCTTCTGTAGATAAACTTTATAATATTGATCTATCGGCCACCGGTGGTAAGGTGATGACCAAGGAGGACAGTGGTTGTGTGGATCCTTCCAAGTTTGACGACATGGTTCGTGATCCTGCATCAGCATGGGGTAACACAGCTCAAATGGCAGGCACCTACAAGTACCTTGGCCTGACTGCCGATACCGACGAGTATATCAGCATGCTCCCCGGTGATTTCGTGGCTATGTCTTACCTCTCCTCCATCACTTATGGTCAGCACATGGTTGATATGATGAACGCTGGTGAGGTGGACTTGGTAGCCTTTGGTGACCATGAATTCCAGTTCAAGAACAAGTGCCCTCCTGCCGACTTGGCTGATCATCCGGAGTACAACGATGTCTGCCTGTCCTGGAATATGGCCACTGGTAACTTCCTCTACCTAGGAAGTAACGTCTTCGAGGATGCCGAAAAGACTAGACTATACGGGTCGACTCTCGAGGTTGCTGATGAGATCTCCTTCGTCAATGCCACCGTACCAAAGAACAAGAAGGTTTTCGATGAGGAGACTAGTTACTACGCTCCCTCTGGGAACTACTGGTTCAAGATGGTCAAGGACAAGAAGGTTTGCTTTACTGGTACCACTGAAGCTTCTGCTGATGAACCTATCATTGGCAGTACCAATGTATGGTTATCGGATGAGTACGAGGCTGGGGTTAATGCCACGCGCGAGATGAACGAGGATGGTTGCAACTTGGTTATTGTCCTAACTCATCAGCGTGAGGGTTATGATGTCCTCTTCTGGAGGAAGGCTGTTGTTGAGGAAGGTATCAAGATTGATGCTATCATTGGTGGTCATGATCACTTCCCTGCTTTCTTGAATCTCCAACATCCCACTAAGCCTGATATTATCACTCCTGTGTGGAAGATGGGTATGGATGGTCAAATGCTCGGCAAGTTCGTATTTGACTTTGACGAACAGCATCCCGACGGAAAACTTCGCTACGCCCATGCTATTCCAGTGTTTGATGAACAGTGTGATCAGCACTTCATCGGTACGGACAATGAGGAGTGGTGGAACAACAATGTGATGCAGACCTGGACACACTGGGTGCAGCCTATCAAGCCTCTCCAGGATACCAATATGACCAACTTGCTCTTCGCTGGCTTCTATGACACTGCGGATATTCGTTCTGCCGAGTCGCGTGTCGGTAACATGCTGGCTGATCTGTTCCTTCGCAATCTGTCGGCGCACTTCGCAGCTCTTGATGGTGGCAATATTCGTTATGGTTTGAGTCAGAACTTCACGGAGCGCATTCCCCTCACCGAGCTGGACTTGTACGAGGAGACTCCTTTCTTGGATGGTATGGTGTCTTATGACATGTCCTTGATGGAGGTCTTCGGGTATATGATCTATTCGGCCCCGATCGCCATGGGTGGTCCCAATGCTCCCCGTCCGGTCACCTCTGGTTTCGAGATCGAGATGGATCCCACTACTACTGAGCACGGTGGTGTGAAGTTCATCCGCTTCACTGGTACAAGTCATATGGCTGGTATCGTCAACCGCACTCAGACTGAGTGTGGTCACCCAACTTTGAAGTGTGGTGAGATCATTTGGAATGCTGAGGAGGGTTGGAAGGTCGACCCGTTCACTATGGTCATCGTCACTGCTCCTGACTATAACGCCAGGTACTCTCCCGACGACTCTCCTACCCTGCGCAGGTCTTACTATCTGACTCAGATGTCGGATCTTTGCAGGCGCGGCGCTGAGAGCTATGCCATCGACTTAATGGAGAGTCGACATCCTTCGCTTGCCCTCCTGGTCCTGACTTCTTCGAGTACTTGAATGAAAAGTTGCCCTGGACTGATTGTGGTTATGTCAATGGTGGCTCCACCACTACTCCCAGTCCGGTCAGCACGACCACGTCAGCGCCCACTTCCACTACCACAACAGGATCTTCTCGTCCTCATTACACGGAAGATTCCATCAAGGCTGCCGATGAGTTTTGTGGTAGCAAGGCCGCTGGCTCTTACTGCATGTATTGGCAAACAACTGCGGGTCAAGTGTGCCATGGCACAGAAGTGTCCTGCAGTAGTTTGCTGGTTGAGGGACGGAGGTTGGCTGTTGCCGATGCCGACTCCCAGACTTGCTGGGCGCGTCTGGACTCTACGATTCCTGAGAGGTCTGTTCATGTTTGGACTGACGAAGCTGTCACTCCTGAGGGTGTTAAGGTCATCGATACTACAACTCCGATGGCTGATGGTTCGGCTGCTGCTGCCATGCTCCTCTCTGGACCTTGGTATGTTGGTGGTGAGCATCCTGAGGATCTGGAAGCATATGGTATCAGTGATCCTGATGTTGAGTCCATGGAGATGGCAAATCTTCCAGTTCGTCGTTGGTTGGAGAGCACTCCCGCTGCTTCAACGGATTCGTTCGTCCTGGCGTCTTTCGCCGGTGAGGCCCCGAAGAAGACTGTTGGTCAGTTCTACGGTGCTAAGGTTAACCCTCGTACCATCTTGGCTTTGCACCAGTAGGCTGCTTCCCTGTGGTATGAATCTGTACAGTGCAACGTAGTGCCATGATGGCTCAACTACGATTTTCTTAATAACAGGAATAGGTGGTGATTCATCGTATGTTCATATTTCGCTCTTTTAGTAGCACTAGTAGATGATCCGCCTTATGTTCATATTTCTAAGATGTTCCTATCCAAATCCTGTTCATGTGCTATACGCTATCTTGACTCGATTATTCGATACGTGTTGTATCAACTCGCTTCGATATCCAGTTTCGAGTGTGTTGAGTTGTTTGCAGTGGTTATATTGGGATGAAGTAGTGAACTAAGCATTGAGACTCTGTTCACTCGTGTGGTGATCTACGGTACTTTCTGGAGATCCGCTCGCATGTGCGGAGGTACGGAAAAGATACCGGGGGTTTTATCAAGAAGAATCACACTTCTGTTATGCGAAGAGAATGTCTTCGTTACACGTACTGGGCAATGTCTTTCTCGGCAGGATCAACGCGTCCTGAGTGGGGCGGGTATGCCAGAGGTTGCACCGTGGGGTACCTCCGGTATCGTTACATGAATGAAGAGGAAGTAAGTTACTTTCGCAGGATCGACTTGTGATCCATTTCGCGACTATACTACGCCTTTCAAAGGTCGGTATTGCTCTTAGTTAGATCAATTATTCCTGTCGGGACGGCTATAGTACAGCCGCTATACCACCACTCCAAAATCTGCCTTAGTACATGAATCTCGCAGGACTATGAGGTTATCTCGTTGATACGACTGAAGTAGTTCTGGTTCGGACGAAGTGAAGGGATGAATCTCGCTATTTGCGAGACTGATCTGTTGATGAAGATCTCCAATGGCAAGCTATCACTCAATGTAGACCACACTTTTTCAACAGTATAAGCTCGTAACATGAACACGCCGCGTTCGAGTACGGGGATCGTCCTACTCAATGTTCCTGCGAAGTTGATATGTCGGGGAGCTACTGCTCATCCAGTGTTCAATACCATATAATATGTGCTTCATATAGTGTTCTCTTGGCGAGCAGACGAATCGCATTTCCTGCGTAAGAATCGTGCTATTGGCAAATCTTGGTTGCGCTGTCATTGGCGAAATCGGCAGGTATAGAACGCGTATGAATCGGTTGGCGCTCCAATTCAGAGATTGTATGGGTCTATGGCATAGAAGATGACACTGGATGATAAGTAATGTTATCATCGTGCAAGCACTCGGAGATATCGTATCTATTTCCAAGGCCCGGGCGGCATCCTTTAACCTCTATTGGCAAGCTTCGACGACTACGTTCACCCTGAGATCGCGTCTACGATTTCTTCAACATCAGCATTCACGCATTCTCATTACTTTATTACACTTTGATTCAGGGGCTCATTTATATTCTCCTAAATCTTGCAATTTAGTACTTCTGAATTTCACTGAGTTGCTTCAAAATGTGTAGCGCTGTGGTTTGTATATCCTCGTAGAACATGCTCACTGCTATCAACCAGAGTAACAGCTGATTTTGAAAGCAATAGACTCACATAACCGCAAGAGTTGCTTAACTTGCTGAAATCGCAACCGAGCTCACTGGTTTCAACACAAGGGCACGACATCATACAAGATAGTCAAACTGCCGAATAATTTACGAATTGATCATCTCATTCGGCGTCGTTGGTGTTCCCGCATTTCCGTTTCAGTAACTGGAGTCTCACTCGTCTCCGCTCGCCTCAAACGTTTTGCTTGATTACGTAACTTCTTCTCATCCGAGACGAGCATGATCTTCGATTCGGCGTCTGAAAGCCGTTTCTCGGCAACCTCGCTAGGGACGCTGCTGTAGAGTTCTGGATCTGCCAAAGTGATCGAGTACTGGCTCGGCTTGCAGTCAACCCGCTTTTCTTGAATGGTCGAAAAGAAGTCAGTAAGGACAGTCTGAATAGCAGGAGAATCTCCGGCGGCGTTCTTGACCAGAACAACAGCATAATCAGCATCGGGATTCTGGGCAACAGCGAGCTCGTTACGGGACATATCGAATTTGACGGTACCCTCAGATCGCAGTGTTCCCTTCACTTCGAGTCGGACCCACCGAGGACCATCCTCCCTCGGCTTAGAGAACACACCTTTGGTATCGAGAAACTCGAAGTCGTACCCGAGTCGATCGTCCACACCCTCCCGCCCGTGGGTCGGATAGCAAGCCGTCCTCGCACTCGTCTTCCACCAGTCAAGTGAGAATTCGTCACCATAGACCTCCTCAAGGGTGTGTGCGACGAAGAGTTCCGCCAAGATACCAGCGTCTTCCAACTTCCCCTTTATAGCAGAATCAAAGACCATCCGAAGACCACTGCCTGAATGTCGTTGGTTCCGATAGAAGCGGCCTTGAGGGGCCCGCAGTGGATGATAAGAGGAATTACTCCGTGAAGCGCCCAAGCTGGAAGACGCGGCACCAGCGCGAGGGGGATCCTCAGGCGCAGATCCCGATGACACCGACTCAGGAGAAGATGACATTCGATATCAACTAAGTCGCTCCTCATGCCACCATACCGATTTCCATGACAGCCTCCCCAAGACTACCACCCGGGATCTCCATCGGAACCACGCGTGCACCCCTACTGACTACGCAGATTGGGAATTTGAACACAACAGAGGTGGAAGGAGAGAGAGAGAATCTTCTTGCTTAGTATATTGACGTCATCATTCGAGCGGTAATATGCATATTTACGTAAAGACACCATCAGCATAGTCATCATCACTGCGATCTACTCCCACTCAATCGTAGCCGGCGGCTTTGAAGATACGTCGTACCTACTCCCATAAAAGATACAGAATAGGCCCGCTAGAGGCACATACACAACACGGTTGATGCCCTTGCATTCATTGATAATACGAGTACTGATACGCCCCAACAAGTCGTAGGGCATCTGATACCAATCAGCCGTCATGAAATCTGTGGTCTGAACCTGACCAGCCAGAATGACCAAATCATTCGCCTCTGGCCAAAGACCTACTGCACGGAGCACGAGAGTCCTCTCGTAAGTACGTTGATCGCCCATCACACCAACAGAACGGACGGTGGGAAGGAGTACCTAAGGGGACACCTCAGCAACGACGAGGTCCGTTAAAGCTATAACTACAGCAAACGCTTGACCGATGTTGTCATACTCTCCACTGGCATGCAACTCCTCCATATAGATAGCATCAGCTTCACGTAGAAGATCTGAGGAGATACTCCCATACTCACTAAACAGCGTCGAATGAGCTTACCAGCCTTCTCCTTATCAACAGAATCAATGATTCTGATAGCAAGGCCTGGTCCCGGGAAGGGATGGCGATTGACCGAATCAGCATGAAGACCTGACATACGAGCTCTACACTGCGAGAGCCGTACTGCGACCTACCCAATTCAAGACCGAGCTTCCTGACCTCATCCTTGAATAGCAGTCTGAGGGGCTCCAAGATCTGCATCTTCATTCGTGCCGGGAGACCACCAACGTTATGATGAGTCTTGATAGTAGCTGAAAAAGCCAACGGTGTGCCCTTGGAGATGTGCTAGGCCTACTGGAAGGACCCTTATAGGACGTAGATTCGATCACATCCGGGTAGAGAGTTCCCTGGAGGAGTACGCAGTTCTCAGGCTCCAAGTTCATGTTATGGATGGCCTTCTCGAAGCTGTCGATAAAGAGACCTCCAATGATCTTTCTCTTCTTCTCCGGCTCCTTCACGTCCTTCAGTTTAGTCATAAAGTCTTCACTGGCGTCCAACACTTGGAGATTCAGACCAGGAAGATGCGAATCCAAACGCTCCTTCACCTCAGCGGCTTCATTTTTACGCAAAAGGCCAGTGTCCACCATGAAGGGATGGAACCTGGGTGAATCGATTACCCACATTGTGACCATTGTCACTCCTCACTTATCTCCCAGCGCTCTATACACCAACGCTGCGGCGACTGAACTATCGACACCTCCCGAAACAGCCGCAATAACATGCTTATCTCCAACGACACCTGATCGGGCAAGCGATCTCAATATGCTCTTTACACCAACTCCTACGCTTGATCCTATCCAACTCCTTCTGTACGAAATTCTGCATATTCCACTGAGGCTTGCAGCCACAAATAACCACCGAGAACGCCCTGAGCATCTCAGCACCATCAACACTATGAGTCACTTCGGGATGGAACTGAATACCGAACCTAACACGACCAGTATACATTCCCACACAACGACAAGACCACTACATTTTCCTGCCATCCGTAGCCTGTATAACAGCGTGTTCGCATGTATCAGTATTGCCAACCACCTCAAAGCCCTCAGGTAGCTTCGTCACCTTATCCCCATGGGACATCCACACCCGAGTAGCATCTTAAATAGATCAACGACCCTCCTTCAACTATGGAGGCCCTCAAGCTACTTACTGCCATCAATGCCAGTGAACAGCCCTTCCCTTTTCTTATCCTGCTTGAAGTGGACCACTGCATGCCCGTACTCTCTCTTCTTACCAGGTTCCACTTTACCACCATGAGTATACCTAATTCAAATCTTGCAATCTTGCCAAATCTTACATTTCCTCAACGTACACCATCTCCTGTAGACCATAACAGATCCCCAATACCGGGATCCTATTGGTGTCAATCCACTTCCAAACCTCAGGAGACAGATGAGGACTGCCTTCATCGTACACTGAGCTCGGACCACCCGAAAGGACAATCCCCGCAGGATCAAACTTCTTGATCTGAAGGGAACAACAACATCAACATGAAAATAAGAGTCATGTGCCTAGGGTAACTGATAAGCTTACACACGTGCTTATCAACGGATCAACGGATCATTGACTTGACAATAGCCCTATTGCAGTCAGTGACCACAATAGAGGCATTTGGAGTTAATCGTTCGGGGTTGATATTGCTACTGTAGTACTATCACTTTCGAATGATTAACTCCGTAGGTAACGACACGCTTCAGCTAGCACTAGGAAGACTAGACCTCGAGCCAAGGAGTAACGCAGTAATAAGGTTGCTCATGGGGAAATACGGAAATAGTTGGGTTCTTACCTCCTCAACGGTGGCCAAGCACGACCTCAGCTCGGAGTAAACGCCAATGTCGCGGCAACGACGACAGATCAGATGGGAGAACTGGGAGCCAAAGTCGAGCACCAGGATACGGGAGAGCCTGAGCAGAAGATACACCCAGGTTCGAATCCCACGCCCTGCAATTCTACCCTTCAGACACTTCTAAACCTTCCTCAGTGTGATGACCAGCCAGGTCTCTGAGATTGGGGATGTCGCGATCCTCGACAGTACTACCGCTGTTGGTGGAAGACATAGAGAGAAGGAACCAGTAATGGTATCTTCATACCACTCGTCGTACACATCCTCAACACAACCCCCATTGCAGGCGCTATAGACCTTATAATAGTACGTTACGTCCACTGCTACTTCACTGTACTATCGTCTACGACCCAGTGTGTGCTTTGGCTTCACTTCAGCCTCATGGACCTTCAAGTGGAAAACAGTAGAAAATGACAGACACTGACAGGAGCCACTACCTTATGAATGAGAATCTTAGTCACTGGATAATTCTTAGCAAACTCATACCCCTTACTCCAGTCGTTACCTAATTGGACCTATTCTGTATCTTACGAGGAGCAACCTAAGATACTACCAACAGCATAAGCCAGCATATCCCCCTGAGTGCTGAACTTTGCTGCAGTAATAGGATAGTGACAGTTCTGGAAAGCCTTCAGTCGCTGCTTCTGTTCCTTGTCCCAAACCATGAACGTACCATCGCCACCAGCGGTTACAAATGTGCCTATAAAAGTCTCTCCCTATCTCAACAACGATTCGCAAGGGTACTGAAAGTCGGATGGAAATCCACAGCATTCACAGGGTATATTTCATCGTTCGTTCCTGACCAACAACATATATACCATCAAAAACATATCCCTTTTATTCTCACTGTGGCACTTGAACGTGAACGACTTGTCCTTCATATTTTCCTCAACATAGGCGATCGAGCAACGACCTTCAATACTCGCAATCTACACACACGTGCTGTTGCTACCCCCAACATGGCCTTCCTACTGCGTATCCGCTCTTTTCTGGGAAGCATGCCACACACCGCGTTTGCATCTTTAACGCGCTCTGAATGCTTTTATAAGGGTTAGGATTCTGCGTCAACGTCTGTAGGTTGTACACTATCACATGCCGATCTGCCGTAGCACACACCAGCAGTGGGAAACTGATGAGGAAAACTATTGAAGACCAAGACAGTGGACAGAGCCTCACTTGCAATCCATGGCATATAGACGTTCAGGAAGCTGCAAGGTCGCCACTGGGTTGGGCTGACCAGGTGACCAGAACCTCAACGATTTGTCCCACGACCCAGAGATGCACATCTTCATCTCCTCTACCCATACAACCTTCTTTACCTATCACAAACGAATACCAGACATGACAGAACATAACCCGCCCGTAGCGATATAGCAGTATGGCTCAAGAGTACATCTAAGTGCTATATCGCATACAGCCCTCAATTTCAAAACCTCGTCAACACGAGGTAGGTATCTCATTCGACTGGTCTGTTCGTTTCACACTTCAAGAGCTCTCAGCCGAAGCGCAGTATGCGGGAAATTCATTCGGGTCTATCGTCATTCGAAAACGCACATACTCAGAAATTACATAGTTTGCATGATCACTTATTCCTCATCACAAGAGCCTCCTACCGGTGCATCGTGTTGTCCGATCTGTTGATCTCGCTGTGCTTGAAGGTTATACATCTTCACCTTATTATCACATCCAGCTGATATCACATTCGCCCCATCCTTCGTGAAACAACACGACATCACCGGCGCCTCGTGACCATACCTGAGCGCTATCCTCGTCATAACACCACAACAGACCGTCCCAACTTACGCCAGTTTCGGTGTCGCTTGAATGCTATTGGAACCCGAGGAGCCTCCAAAGGCACTTGTGCTGGCCTGTGTCGTGACTTCCCATATCCTCACTTGCTTATCCCACGATGCAGCGGCCAGAATGTTAGCCGCAGGGGACCATGCGAGTTCGCTGACAGTATCACCAGGGGACTGGGCGACCTCATGACCTGATACAGGGTACGACTTAGGGAGAGGAAGGGAGCTTACTATTGTTCGTATTGGGATTCTTAGGAGCAACCGCGCCACTGCCAAAACCACCACCGCCGAACGCACTACTGCCAAACATTTTGCGGCCACAAGTGAACAAGCTCCCACTGGAAAGACAGCTCCCATTGGCACACACTGTAACACGAGCGCATCTCAGGTCGCGGGAAAATATGCATAAATGACTTACACACGTTCAGCGTAAACTACGATTTACATCACCAATAAAATTCTAACGATAGCCCCGACCTATTCCGTATCTTTCCAAGGTAACCTTAAGATACTCATGCCAGTCCAACTCTTGTCCATAATAGACCACAGAAACCTGATCTTGGAATCAACAAGACAACGTCAACGACCTGAAGAAGACCATGGACAACATCATACAAGCCCCCCTCAATCTGAGTACCTACACCAGAGAGCGTCTACATCTCATCTATCACGGCCAACATCACACCCAACACGGGGACTGCACGGGCCTCATCAATCCCGAGTTAATAACATGCTGATCTATCCCCTTAACGTTACACGAATTTACCACTACTTCACCTTTGACGCCTTAAGACAATATTGCAGTCCAGCGTAGATACAACCGTCATATATTGTACGTCTGACTCGACCCAGAGGGGGAGAATCTCTTAAAACATATCGATCATCTAGGCGTGCGCTAACTCAACGACGCGCTACTCGAATCGAATATTGTTTGGAAATTGTGGTATAATGGTTAAGGGAATGCGGCGACTTACATTTGACCCACGTTCAATTCGTGGTTAGCTATTCCGGGATCAATTTTCAGTATCGCGTTCTCTGAACAATGAGTATATGCAATCCTGAGATCGATCGCGAAAAATTTTACAACGGAGCCTTGACGTCCACACGAGGTCCTTACAACATGCGTACTCGTCTTTTGATACCATAAATTTCGGAAATGATGTGAGTTTCATGCATGAGGCCCAGTAGAAGCCTCACAGCAGTGCATATATGCTTGGGCAGATGGTTTTAACCCTTCTCGGCGGAGTCAGAGAACATCTCTAGTTCAACTTCGTCACGTTGACGGGGACAGCTTCCGAAATGGTGACCATTCAGGTTCCGCTTGAGAATCCACTTCAAGGTAGTTAGTCATCTACTGGTACTCCCTAAAGATCTCGTATGCAGCGATCTCATTCAGATGCTTCATTATAGATCGTTACCAGTCCAAAGCCGATGATAACAGTGTCACTTTGTGGCGCGAA